>NC_028455.1:31509485-31535666 GCF_000263155.2 Setaria italica | reverse complement strand
AAGTACTTGTCGCTGTACACCAGGGACGCCCCCAGCACTCGTCGTGGAACTGAACGTATGCCTCATCTGCACAATGGTTAATTTTCAGTCAGACAGTTTTTCCTTTTTGTTTTGTTTATATCCTTTCCATTTTTTCATATGTTCCTGAGTAGTCTATTTTGCACAACAAACTACACCGAACCGGGGACAAGTCCCTTTCTTATGCATTTGTCAGCTGATCTTTATTCTCCTTTCTCTCTATCTCACCAGCAAGTGACCACTGAAACTTGGTCAAATCAGACTATCACTGGTCAGCGAAGTCGACTTCGCCAACTCTTAAAGAACAAGTTTGTCCCATTGTCTATCCAAACCTCCTTTTTCGTTCAGATAAATTTCCTGATGACCAATCTTTTTATATTCACTAGTTGGTAAAAATTTACTTTTTAACTACTGTTTCTTTGCGTCATTCAGTTATCCGAAGACATACGCGTTTCTCCTGTACACGAAGAAACCATGTTTCAAAAGGTGAAAAGCTTACGATCATTATTCGAAACTGTTCCTCCAGTAGAAACATCATGCTAGTGCATGTGAAACAAATACATGAAGATCAGCGAATTTCATACCAGTGTTCTTGGTGATCCAGCTGCACCTATGCATGCTCCCCGGCTCACTGCAATCGAAATCCTCCTCACCCCCTTCAACGTCATGGTCACTGGCCTTGTCGTCGTCCTCTCTCCTCATCTCCAGAGACACCATCACATCGCCCCAGGGGCTGAAGGTGCCGCCATAGAGGAGCGGCACCTTGGGCTCCCAGCTGGAGTTGGAGCTGCTGAGCGAGGAGTCGTTGGAGTTCTGCGACAGCGACAGCGACGACAATGTCAGGTTGGAGCTGCTCCTCTGGATTCCCAGAGGGTAGATCCTCTGCATGTACTTGCTAGTCGCATTGTTCATGGCCTGCTGGAGCTTCCTGTCGAGGTTCTTGATATGGCTGCTAGGGCTCTTCTCGAAGGCATGGTGCTGCCGGCTGTTTGCGGTGGTGAGCATCGTGCTGCCACGAGGCAGGAGGCAGGCTGGTGTTTTTTGGAGGCAAACTACGAAGATGGTTTGAAACGAGTTGCGAGGTTTGGTATGTGTGGCTGTGGATCTATTATAAAGTGTTGAGGGTTAAGGTGATGCGTCCTGAGCATGTTTGGTAGCATGTGGGCTTCAAGGTAGCTGCCTGAAAGCTTCCACTTGATGTTATTGAAAATGTGTGATGGTTTTTATAGTTTAGTGAGTGGAAATTGCTGGTGGTTTCTGCTTGGGGGCGCGTGCAGCATGGTCACTGAGTTTCCATAATTCCTTGCCTCATTTCTTCCTGATTCTCAGTTTTCAGTAATTATCTTTTCGGCAACTCAAAGGGGATAATTCGGTATTTTCTTTGACAAGAAAGCACCTAGTTTAATGTAGGTGTAATATGCAAATTCATGATATTTGTGACAGATTTGCTGATTCTTAAGTGATATCCATCTTGTACGGTTTATTCCATTCTGCTCTTTCTAATTGATTCAGAAACGGTAATTGGATGGTCATTTGGCATGTCTTTTTTTTTTGGGAAATGTTCATTTGACATGTTAGTACAAATATATTTTCTACTTTAGGATATGTGTAGATCTGTCTTTTTGGATGGCAAATTTTCTTGGCACAGTCTCTCTTGTCACAACAGTCATTTATTTTTCCGACTGGCCATGATAACTACAGCACCTGGCTATTAGTAGTAACTCACAACTGGCTACTACATTGATAACTTTGAAAAACAACTAGCTATATTGATGACTTCATTTCTTCTCCCAGACTAGGCAAACCATCTAGACGATTCAGAGATCATATGTGGCTTTCATAAAAAAAAAGAGATCATATGTGGCTATCCTCATTCAGCTTTTCTTTTTCAGTATTGCCTTTCTGGTAGTAATACTTGGCTGGGAAATCCTGAGCTAACTGCATCCTTTTGCAACAGCTGGTAACTTGTTATTTTAGCCACTAAAAACTGCTGGTGGTTCAAACATAGACGACATGGTACGTTTGCAGTTCCAGTTTACATGGCTAATTTCATCCTGGTTTTCTTTATCATCGATCGGCTTTTAGATTGGTTTCATTGACCTAACAGAAACCGCCAGCTTCCATTGATCAGCATTTTGTTAGTTTAATCCTAGAAAATGCTGACAGTTTGAAATCACTGCAGGGCACATTTGTTTACTTGAACTTCAAATTTCACATACTCAGTTTTGTGGTCAGTTTTATCCAAGTTATCTTCATCATATGACCACTGTACCTTTTGGCAGTTTCCAGAAGATTGGCTAACTTCACCAGCCAGCTAAAGACGGTGGTGATTCCAACACAACAACAGAAGATTGGCTAACTCACTGCATGCTTGGCTAGTTTCATCCCTCCCTTCTCTGTCACTGGTACCTATTAAGTTTGGTAGTTTCATAACTCTCATAGGTTAACTTCAAACGCTTTTGGGCTAAACAGTATTGCTTAAACCTGACTTCACAGTAGCTCATTTATGCTGTTCTGCGTGAAATATGCGGCCAATTTCATCTCTCTAATCTCTGTCACAATAGCCTTTCTATAAGTTTTCAATGTTTTTCAACAGGGCAACAGATCCGTCGGCGTTGGGACTTTGTTGATCAAAATGCACCACAAAAGAAAGATGTAAAGGTACTATATGTTATTTTTGAGCTGTGATAGGTACACGCATTATGCTGGACGCTTTGGCTACATGGCTATCTTTATCCTGCTTTTCTTTATCACTACTGGCAAGTAGCAGTCATGGTTGCTCTGCTGCTTCTTCCCAGGCAAATCTGCATTCCAGGGCCGAAATTCATATTGTCCCTTGCATTTACATTAAAGGTCCATTTTGTAAATACCCTCCTGTTGAACTTCTAGCTAATGAAATTTGTCTCATCAGATCATTATCATGTGTACCTAAAGAAAATTTTTCCCCTGAAACAGGTGCAGCATTTGATATGTACTTAGTGGGTGGTTGTCTGAATTGGGTGGAGAATAAAGAATTAACATATTAAAGCCATATATATAATTCAATGGCGAGTATTTTGAAAAGAGAAGAAATAAATATCATAGGAGAAAAACCTTTCCTGCTCATTAAACAAATGGCATGGTGGTACTCGAGTTGCACCTAGTTTATGCATGTTTCATGTGTTCTCAATACCTAACTATGTGCACAACCATAAGACCTAATAATTTGAACAAATGAGGACTAGTGCCTGTGCTTTATGGAAAGACTTAAACACAGCTAACATTCAACAACGGGTGAAGGCTATGAGCCGACACGACCCGACCGAGGGGCAAATTAAGTACACTCTTAAGCTTTCTTTTCTTTGTTCCATTTTTTCCTTTTCCTTTTGTTTTAAGAGAGCGCTCTTCTTTCATTTAGTTGCAAGGTCACTAGGGTTACAAGTGACCCCTTGTCCATTTGGACAAGGAAGTGCCATCTTTCTGTTCATATTTCATATATAACCAAGCTCGGAAGATGCTCAATGTGCGTGCATTTCTCAAATGGCCTAGCTGGTGGAACAAACCTTTCCATCAAACTTTAAAAAATTGGAAGCTAAGCTTGTGAGATGGCATCCAAGATTTGAAGCCTATTTGAAGTCCTAGTTGCACCGGTAGGCAGTCGAGCTGCAAGCATCACTTCCGAGTTCTGAAGAGATCAAATGGTGTTAGGATCGAATAAAATTCTTCAGACTTCAGAGCTCAGAAAACACAATGTATTGCAGATGGTTAGTACGGGTAGGATGAGCTTGTCCAGCCAACCAAATGGCATAAGAAAAAAAGGAACCCGATAAGTGCACTCGCTGGCTTGAATTTGTAGGAATTTTTTTTTTTGACAATTGGAGTTGTTAAACTGGCAGTACAGCCCTAACAGCAAGTATTAATGCCGTAGTCCTTGGTGTGGTCTAGTCGTCTAGATCATTTCCCCTCTTTTTTGATAAGGCGAAGGCTGATCAGTCCGTGTCAGGCTCGGCATTGTTTAGTGTTAGTGAAGCTGAGCTTCACTTGCCTGCTCACCTAACGCTACAAATGCATCAGAGCTTTGAGACTTGGGGCTACCAAATCACCGTAGACATTTGGAGAAATAGTATACTTATTGTATGAATGGGACATTTGGACTTGGAGAAGAAATTTGCCGCTTATCTGCATGAATTGTCCCTCACAGTTCGTGCACAGCTTTCAAACTTTGAATCATCGCCCATCGATGTTTGAATTTTCACAACATGGTTTTAAAAAATAAACCTTCAATGATATAATTCCAGTTTATTCATAGCCTACCTGCGCTCGCTGAAGGAATCTAGCTATTTTATGGAAAAATCGAAAAAAAAAACTATTTTGAAGGAAAAAAAAGATTGGAACTCTGACTCGCGCTTAAGAAGCGGGGAGTGCCCGGGTTCAAACCAGAGGAGGCAGGTTCTCAAAATGACAAGCCATGCCAACCGAGCAAGCACTTAGTCTGTTGGTCACCCCAAACCAAACTCAATTAACAGGCTGTTTCTCGGGGTCAACTTCACCAGGTCATCTGTGGATTCTAGTCCTGGATCCACCTTGAATTGGTTTATTGAATCATTGACCTGAAAAATAGGCGTTTGGCCATATGTTCCTATACATCAAATAATTGATAATGGCTTCTTGATAGTTTACTGATAATAAAATGCTGACGGTTTAACTGTTTAAGCATAGTAGGCCTTGCATTTCTTTTCATGGGACTTCAACACTGCACCTATAGTTTGTTTTTTTAATGTAATGCATGACTAATTCTATCCCAATGTAACTTGTTAGCAGTGATAGCTCTCAAGAGTATTCTCAAGTGATATGATCATTTCAAGGACCAAAAAGTTTGGGCCTCAATTGGAAGGGGAGAAGTTTCTTTGATGTCCTAGAAGAATCAAACTGCTTACAGTTAAATTCTTTATGCTTTTAAGATGGCTACTAGACAGCATCGGTAGTTGAAACTTAGGACTCCATAGCAGACATGTAGTTTTGGATTTCAGTGAGATTCTAGGTCGTTCGTTGATGTACATGGCCAATTTCATCCCTCTTATCCCTGTCATTACAATCTTTAGACTGGTAGTTCAAAAGCACCAAAATAAATAACACTCAGCGTTGGTACTTGCTTCAGAAGGAAATACCAGTGGTTTGAACTTGCCTTGCATAAACATTAGTCGATTTCCCCAGCTTTTCTTCATCAGGAAAGAAAAAAGTGTTCTTTTATAAGGAGAAAACTAAAGGAGAGAAACATTATACAAGTGAATCTAGCCACTCTACAATCGCTGAAAAATATTTCTTTGCTCTATATATGGATAACCATGGAAACTCATGCTTGAAAGAGTTTGTGCAAGTTTCGATAGTGACTGGTTGATGCTTGAAGATGAAGCCATTTCTTGTTGTCCAGATGCCCCAAGATACTAGGATAATTATTTCCATGAAGAATGGTATCTGCTCCTTGATTTGAAAAGGTTGCAAGTGGTTAGGGATTTGCAGGTTTAAAAGACCCCAACATTGTTGGGAGAAGGGGCACTGCACGAATTCATCTGCACATTTTGCTGGCATCAGACACCAGTAGCCCTGTATGCTGGCAATTCCATATTGTTCCTTCTCAGGAGCTGTCTTGTATTTAGTCTGCCTTTCAGGAGTAGCTAGAAGAATATTTTTGTTGCTTAAGCTAGCAAGAACTCTTCCAAAGCCATGAAATAGATTGATGAATGCCCCTATGAACTTTCATAATTCTATACTCTTTTTTTGAGCTATAGATTTCATTTCCGGATTTCCCCAAATATTGATCCATATATCTTTGGAGTCATAAAGTTGACAACTGTGTATGTAATCAGCTAATCCCCGAAATTGAGCAAAAGTCTATGCTGACAGTGGCAGATGGTAGCGTGAATGAAGGTGTTGTGTTGCTGTTGATCTCATTAAGGACATATTCTTGGATTTAGCGCTAGGAATACAGTTCAGAATAGAAATGCCTTCGTACTAGGCCACACCATAGATCAACCCAGAGTAAGATAGTCTTTCCACTTTGAGGTATTATACAAGATATACCTTTATATATATAGGTCCAAAAATTTGAGGATATGATGCCAAAAAATAAAATCCTTTCTTAACGTTACAAGGTAGTTTTCCATTATTGTAGTAACAGATAAGCTGCACGCAAGGGAGGTTTTCATTGTTGAAGAATTTTTGCAGATTGTTGAGGAGAATCCCATCATTTTGAAATTTAGATTAAGAACACCCAAATCTCCTTCCTCCTTTGGTAGGCACACCATCCGACAGGTAACTTTAGGAGGTTGTCTTCATTTAAATCATATCCTCCCTGTAAGCAATGTTTTTTTATTTATCTAGTTGCTTTAATAGACTTTGCTTTTGATTACTTCCTATCGTTTGCGTACTTTTTTCTCTTTTATTTGTGATCAGTTCATGAGCTGAGAATGATGTAGAAATTTGGCTATGTGCGGTTGTAGAGGCCGGAACCTTTTCCATTTTCTAAAAAAATATAGTTGCTTTATCACCGTTGTTGCATGCAATTTTGTTATGCACATTTTTTTATTTGTGAAACACAGTACAACCACATATATACGCACACACACTCAATACTATGAATACGTGCACACAACTCTACCTCTATGAGCACCTTCGAGAGACTAAGCCGGCTGATACTTGATTGACGAAGACACCACTAGCGCCTCGCAGTCAACGAGCGCATCGCCTACCACTGAAAGAATAGCACTAGTTAAATCATGGAACAAATATAGGCAAATACGAGCACATGTGCCAAGTTAAAAATTTGAATCCGAGATTTGAGCTATGCTCAATTCATATTATGTGATGCACATTAGGAAGGTCGGAAAGTATTGGTTTTCCACCCTAGAGGATGAACAATAATTTGTTTTCGCATCTTTTGACTAATGGTAGGAAGTCCTTGACAGTTAGCTTTTTTAGTCTAAAGACATACCTAAATAGGTGAAAGGCAAATATCCAGTGGAACAGCCAAAGGAAATTGCAAAAGGAACGGATGTACAGTTCGGATGCAATAGCTATGGTGATAGAAAGGTGATCACACATCACACATTGCAAAACCGGGTCATTCAATTCGGTTTTGGTAGTTTGAGTAAAGAGTTGTATACCTATTTTAGGTCGGTTTTTAGACATGTTTTATGTAAGGAAATGAGACTCCTCATGGAAGTATATATACCTCTCCACTTTACAAATATAAAAGATCAAGGCCGATTAAGAGACATCCAATTGAATAAAAAGTGATCTATGTCTTTACCTTTTATCTTCAAACCCTAATAATCTCTCTTCCTAATAATCTCTCTTCCGAATACTTTATTTGGAAGAAGATTTGCTATCACCATCACTATTAACGAAGGCAAGGGTAGATAGATACTTTATCTAGATAAAAACCTTAAAAATCCATAAGACCTACTAGAGAGATAGATCTCCCCCTCGTATCAGTGGCTTGCCGGAGAAGAAGAGGGAGGGACTAAAGGGCGGCAATAGACATCGCATAGTATATTCCTAGTGGATGGAAGGTAAACTGTTTGGATGATGTTCTGTAGCAGTGCATGTTGCATCGTCAGATTAATTACTCTCCATGCAGCTCGAGAATTAATGTCTCTGGTAAAAGGTCAAGTAGAAAGAGACTCATACATAATTATCGAAGTTAAGACATGCATGCAAAGAAATCTTTTTTTTAGAGAAGAAAGTAACAGAAGGACTGTGTACCCTACATTCAAAGAACGAAGTGAAAGAAAATAACTTGAGAGAAAAGGACCCCCCAGCTTGTTCCATGTACACTACCGAACCCCCCAATAATAGACGTGTGCACGTAGGCTCCTTGGTGTCAGTTCCTTGGAAATTTTACACGAATATTTTGATTGGAATAGACATCAATAATATCCTCGCCAGTCATAAACGTGACATCTTAGACTTGCCTTAACCATTCAAACTTAGGTTGTAAATCACCTTTTTGTTTTGAGTCTAGTTATTTGAAAATAATACAAGTATATTTATATCGGAGGATGGTTTCATAATAATAGCATATTTTTCATATAATCGTTTGAGTTATAGAGATATTATAACAAAAAATAGAAGTTGTGTTTTGGAGACCCCAAACGTCACTTAATTGTGTCTAGAGGGATACTACCTTTATCCCAAATTGTATATCGTTCTGGCTTTTCTAAATTCATAACTTCTGCTATATATGTATCTAGTTATAGCGTATATCCAAACGCTAGTATAATCTACGAATCTAGAAATAGTAAAATGGCCGGACAGATGGAGTATTATAGTATGTTACTGAATTTACGTGCACTTAGTTAACTTAATGAGAGTTGCATATTTGAAACGAATAATTCAATGTAAATTTGCACCGTCATCATCACAATTTAGCTCTGCAAGCTGATGTTATCCCCATCTATATTAGTTGCGGAGTCAGTAGGGTTTAGCAGTGACCTCTCGTCCAAGAGGACAAGGAAGTTCCATCTTTAGTTTTATAGAGTCCAAAGCTGTTCAAAATGTGACATATGTGTGACGCCGGCAGATCGAAGAGGCCTTTCCAGCAAATAGCAGAAGTGGAAGCCAAGCTTGGGACGGCATCGATCGGCATGAGAAGTCCAAGTTGCACCCGGAGGCAAGCAACTACAACGCCTCTGTCTCCCACCACCATGATAAGACTAAAGACCCATGATCAAGCATGAAGAAAATGCTATGCTGTGAACACACATTTTTCTTAGATAATGGAAAAGGTTCAGCTTCAAACTCCTCAAAAAAATATCAATCCAAAATTATTATAAGCAAACTTGGAGTTTAAACAACACCATGTTTAACATTTTTAACCAATATGCAAAATGTGGAGTTTAAACAACACCATGTTTAACATTTTTAACCAATATGCAAAATGAAAGGCTATCCGTGGGATACGAAAAACCAGCATGGCTCTAGACTCGAAGCTAGCGTGCCTCAACAAGTCGCTCCTCCCTTTGGTCGTTAATGTGCTGCAACAGAGCATAGAACCGAAGCCAATGTGTTCCCCTGAAAAGCACCATAAAAAAGTTTTTTATCTGCAGTTGTTATGCAGAGCTCTGCAGTTAGTGAAAGAAATTAAAGTACCTAAACAAGTGTTACCACAAGAAACGATGCATATTCTTCTCTTTTATTTCTTTTTTGCGAGGAAGAAATAATGCAACATATTACATGGTGCTGCAATATGCATGGAGCTATGGATTGTTAAATGTTAGTGTTCCGGTGAAGCTGAGCAGCTCACCTTTGCTCACCTAACTGCCCTGCCGGAAGCACTCATGACCATAGCTCGTTAGTGGCGACGCTTTACGAGGAATTGAGAGGATTGAGCGGAGAGAGAGTGAGAGACCGTGCACCGAACCACCGTTCGCGGCAAGCCCCGGCTAGCTAGCTCTGACTGGACGACGATGCTGCTGCTTCTTGCATGACTTGCCCTACACAAGTTGCCGACAAGAGATATTCTGCCGCGCATGCATGACTCGTTGCCCTACGCAGAACGCAGCTTGCCAATGCAAGCTCAACGTCAAGCCGTGAGTGGTGGCGTACGCATTCAGGCAACAAAGACCGCAAGAGATTTTCTGGAGATTTTGCATGCGCTGGCGTCGTCCCTTTCACTGAGTTTGATCGCTTCGATCATGTATCCCACAAGCTTTTCAGCTTTCACGATGTTTCAAGGACTTAATAGAGGCAATGCATTCGTGAATGATTGAACATTGTTTGATTGAATCATTGGTCCTTGTACTATTTCGTGATCAAAAGTCAACCGCGACAAATATTTCGATACGGAGGTAGTATTACATAGCATTTGCTGCTTCACCTACAGGTTCAAATTGTGCAGCAGTCACGGGCCTACAGGTTCAAATTGTGCAGCAGTCACGGGAAGAGTATATGTTAATTGTCCTTACTCTTACTCTTCTGTCTTCATGATGGATTTCTATAAACTTAGTAGAGAAATTTGACTTAAGACAAAGCAGAAGATCTAGCTCTTTCATAAAAAGAAGTGTCCTTTGCTCAATGAGATGAACCAGGCCCATGCATGTTGTAATTTAGATTGGAAATTCTGTTTGTTGAAGACGATAAGGATGCCAACTGTCCACGACTACTTGTTGATCAAGCTCTCGAGATTCTTTGGAAGTGTTATAATCATTTCGAGGACCAAAAAATTTGGTCCTCAATTGGAACGCGTGAGGATTATTTCGGGTTTCCTATAGGAATAATCAAACTGTCTACAGTGAGATATATTCCGATCCTTATGCTGCTTACATGGATATACAAGACAGTATTGGTAGTTGAAACTTAGCACTCCAACATAGCACACTTGCAGTTTTGGACTTCACTGAGATTCTAGGTTCTGTTTGCATGCTAAAACAAGATTCTAGCTAGCTAGGCGTTGACGGCAGTTAGTACGCCAATTTGTGAACCGTAAGCGTACGGATCATCGTAGCTTTTTTTCTTAGAGTATTCCATCTAAGGTTTATCAATCCGTGGATCGGCAGCGAACTGGATAGGGTTTTCTATCTAGTCTAACGGATCTATCCTAACATGAAGTATAGATTGTATATGAAGGCAAATTTGTTGTAAAGATTGGTATCAGATATAAGGGTAGATCACATCTACAGATATATATGATATAACACCATCAAAGGCAGCAAGAGCCTATCATCTTCTAGTTGTAGTTCCAGCCAACGAGCAAGCACATCATGCATCTCATCTAATTTAATAATTACTACCTCCAGTCAACCTCCCGAAAACCCCCACCTTACACGGAAGCAGACCCCGTCATGATCCCCCCTATCGGCGTAGGTAGTTTAAGGGCACGAACACAGATGAACATGTCTAGCTATCAAGAAGGGTCAACATACTAGATCTAATCACCATGATTACATAAAGCATGCTATGTAGTCTAATCGCGAATTAAACTGAGGAACAAGCATATTCATGATAAGTAAAAAGCATAAAAGAAGGTAATGAGTCGCTCACAGATCGGATGACAAGAACATTTCTCACATAATAGATATATTTAGACCATCACCTCCGAATACATACCATTGATGATCACAACTAGCTCCTGAACTTCATCATGGCACAACCGCGCAGGGAGGCCATGGCGGCTAGGGTTTGACCTAAGCCATCTCCTAGACAACTCCAAAGACTTGCAGCGGCCGTCAGCTCCCTCTGGTGAACACCCTAAGTTTCGTCGAGTTCCGGTGGATGGATTCCGTGTGCCGATGAAAATTGGGCATATTTATAGTCCAGAGGTGCTGTGGGGCGAAGGGCTGTTGACGCTCGTTATTGACACACTTTTACCCCTATCTATCTTCAATAATGACATGAATTTAATACCTAAACTATCGATCACACCTAATAAACCAGTCATTTGTATTTTAGAGGATGTTGTGTTTTTGCAGGAAATTGGGCCTAAAAGCAGATTTTTGGATAAAACACTGAATGGGCATCGAACCGGATGAAGACAAAAGTCAAAGGGCCCAGGAAGGGGCTAGGCCGATCGACCTAGAGGAGCCCAGGCCAATCAGCCTGGCACTCTCTAGCGTCTCTGGCACCTCATGATGCCCATCTTTAGCAAGCAACCCTCCAACATTGCTTAGGGGCTAAGTTTACGAAGATATGGCAAGGATAAGCTCGGGATCAAAGAGGAATCGGAGAAGATCAAGCGGAGATTTGAAAATTCATTGAAGATCAATCTCATCCCGAAGCTATCGATGTGCCAGGCCTACATGCAAGTGAAAAGAAGATTCCAGAGTACCTGAGGAGACTTGGAGACGAAGCAAGACACGAGAGGGCAAAAGGAAGGCCCAGGCCAATCGACTTGGACCCTCCAAAGCCGATCGGCCTGGGAGGTTTTCTTCGCCCCCTCACCTTCCAATTTTTGCCACGCGCACTCTGGACTATAAATACCCCCAAAAACCACCAAGACCGCAGATTGGAGACCACGTACACAACGTGAAGCAGCAGAGAAACAGAAGGAGCTTGAGGGAGACCACTTTAGAGAGCCGAGGGTCGTGCAGTGGTCAGGGGTTAGCGTAGGTGAGCCTCTGCCGGCGTGATCACCCTGCGAGGAAGATCACGCTGGAGTTCTAGAGCTAGGAGTCATCAAGATCAAGGTAGGATTCTGGTGGTAATCTTGTAATGTACAATCATTCATGGTGAAGTAATAGATGTATTCATGTTCTTAGCGATCTAAGTATCTCCTTGTATGGTTTTATGCTCTATTGGGTTTGCTTGCTTTTCAATCTATTAATCGATGATAGATTGTTTAGAATGTTCTTGTGGTCGTGGTAACTGGATTTGCATGGCTGATCTACCAATGAGTATATCATGTTCTTTTGATCGTGCCTTTAATCTACCTATGCTGATAGAGGGGATCGTGACGTGATCTTTTTTGTGTAAGATAGTGGGTTTCAGGAGCCGGAACGGAGGTGTAGATTTAAAGATGCTTTTTACTAAGATCATATATGTGTTTCTTTACTATCTATGCTCAGAATTACGACATATGCATATTCTAGGTTGCTTTAGATTGGTTATCTCTGATCTATCTGTTATCTGTCTGTACATGTTTAGTAGATTAGATCTGAATCACTCATCAATACCAAGTCCATACTAACAATGCTGGTTAAAATATATCTTGTGCTATAAGTTCCACGTATTGATAAACCTTGAAAGAGTTACAACTGATCCGTGCGCTGCGTTCACAACTTGGCGTGCTAACAGCCATCAACAAGGGCACATTGATCGGGGCCAGAAACGGGCTAGGCCGATCGGCCTAGGCGATATCACCTCCTTCCTAGCCTCAAACGCCAAAACTTTATGTACGGAAGTTGTAGATCTTTTCGAGCCATGCAATTTAGACACTAAATTCACCCCAATCGGAGTTCAAATGAGGGAGATGTGCCTCATGCAAGATTTGCTGCTTCTGTGGGCCTTCTGACCTTCCAACCTTGAGTTTCCCTTAGCTTGACCACGAGTTTGACTTGCCAAATCACCACATACTTCGCCTCTAAGTCATCTGGAATGATGGTTCATCGAATGTGCACGCATTTGGACGGTGAATCGGTCCAGGCCGATCGGCCTATGGGTCCTGGGACGATTGGCCTACCGTCTTTTGGTCTCTGTTGGTACTCATCTTTCTTGTGTAGACTTCTCGTGTTGTCCAAAGTCCAGGTCCAAATCCAACTTATAGAAAAACCCTTCATTTATGCCGTACTTCCTGTGATTTTGCAATATGGTTCAAAACACAACACATATGCAAATATAGGATTATTTCATATGTCAAGTGGTGGGTTAGTATAAGAATATGCATGAAAATACTATTCAAATGGCACTAAAAATGTGTCAATAACGAGCATCAACACTATCCTTTCTTGATGTACAGGGCTAATTTCATCTCAATCATCTCTGTCACCAAAATTTTTTTCCCCAAATTAATAGCATTGGCATTTTCTTCGGAAAGAAATACCAGTGATTTGGAACCTTGCACTGCATATATACATGCCTGGTTTTGCCCGGCTTTTTATCATTCAGCTCGAGAATTAATGGCTCCGGTAAAGGGTCAAGTCGAAAGCAACACACGTGATTATCAGAGTTAACGCATGCATGCAAAAAAGAATGTTTTGGAGAAAAAAATAACTAGAATAATACAGGGAGTACATGCAAAAGAAGTCAAAGAAAATAGCCGAGAGAAAGGAACTCCCCTACTTATTCCATGCGTGTACTCAGGCAGTACTCTGTGTCGGTTCCTTTGAAAACAGACACTGGTAAATGGTACTCCCTCTATCCCTATAAGATGCGGTCAAACATGGCACGGTCTCCAAAACTAACATTTTACTTTTAATATATCTCATAATATGATGTTTATAGTAACAAAATTATAGTCGTATGAAAGTACTTTTAAACATAAATCTTTTTTTATCAAACATAAATCTAATGATATTACTTTAGTAAGATAAAGTTTTCATTATACAAGATTAATTGCAGATTAAAAATTTTTAAGTCTAAATCTGGAAATACGTGCGCGCCTTACGGAGGGAGTATAATACCATAGCATGAGTTACGGGTCTGAAAACAAATGGTTTATTGTAAACTTGCATTGCATCGTCATCATCACAATCGAGGTGAGTGCTGATGATGATATCCGCGTTTAGTTGCGGAGTCAGTATGGTTTAGCAGCGACCTCTCGTCCAAGAGGACAAGGAAGTGCCATCTTTCGTTTTATAAACATGCAGTGGTATAGCGCAAAGATGCTCAGTGTAGCGTGACTCATGCTTGCCATATTGGCCGGAAGATCGAGGAGGCCTTTCTGCCGGATAGCAGAAGTGGAAGGCAAGGTTGGGACGGCATCGTCGGCATGCAGAGTCCAAGTTGCACTCGGAAGTTAGGCAGCTCCAACACTTGTGTCACCCGCCACCATGGTAAGAGTGAAGAAGATTCAGAGCTAATTAACTAAACCTCAAAAACGCTAGAACATGTTGTGACACGTATTTTCATTGAAAAAAAATGCTAGTCTCCCCACTTCTCATGTTGTAATTAAGGTGCAAATGCAACCGAAGATTATTCAAATTCCTCTAAAATTTTAGTCCAAAAATTTGTAGATTGTACCATATAATTTATGAGATATTAATTGTCAAATCATGGCATCGAATTAAGGTGATAATCTTCTACTCGATCTTACACATATAGTGAGGGAAAAAAGAAGCTATAAGTAGCAAAGGATATATATATATATTACTAATTCTCACTAATCTCCAATTATTCCACCTGTACTCTATTAAATTAACATGATATTACCTATTAGTAGTAGTACACCACGGAGTAGTACTTATGAGTAAAAGGTGACACATGCGGAACGCTTGTATATTTTTTTAACGAACCGCACAACACAGTGCGAGTTTTTATTGATATAGCAGAAAAATACAAGTCTACAATATTAGGAGGTCATAGGCAGGAAAAAAAATAAAAATAGTCTATACTCGTCCGGTTGGATTAAGACATCAACGTGAGTAACACTTAACTCAAAACTGTCAAAACCGACCGACTGGATTGGGACCTCAACGCAGCCGCACAACCTTAACATCCTGGTGAGGCTAGCTGAAGAGGATCGGGTCGGAGCTGAGTTCAAATTTGGCTGCTCGATCACACCCTAACTCCAACTGGGAGCCGGAGCCCGGAGCCACTCATCGTGACTCGTACGTGTCGCTGGTGTCAGTGCCATCGTCGCTTTACGAGCAATGGAGACTTGAGCGCCGAGAGACCACGCACCGAACCACCGTACTCAGCAAGCCTTCCGAGCTAGTTCTGACTCGAGATCGACATGCATGTACCGGATGCTTCGCATGCATTGCATGACTTGCCCTACACAACTCGCCGACGCCGATGTGCCCGGCCGGGCCGGTCGGTCCTGCATTTGCCTCTAATGGTGCGCGTCCCTTTCACGCAGTCCCATCGATTTTAATTAATTAATTATCGCCATGGTTACGGGCTTATTACGGGTGATCGTCGATACATGCATGCATGATTGAGTGGCAGTGATACGCGATGATTGTGAAGGAACAGAACGAAGAATCATTGATGCCTCTGCGTTCGTGCGTGTGGAGGCGTGTGTGTACACCTGCACGGCATTGCTTCTTCTACGGTTGCAATCAGGAGGGCTCGCTCCCTTCATTCGCGTCGTGCGGTCTCCGTCCCGGTTAGGTTCGGGCGCCTCCCTGCCTGTCTTCTTCGGCGCCCCGAACCATACTCCCTCCGTCCTACAAATAGACCCGTACCTAGGTTTACGAGATCCCGACACGAAACAGGCTCTATATTTCCAAAATGTAAATAATAAAAATGTATTTGTATATAATAATGGTCCAAATATAGGAGTGCAAGTCTCTTCTAGAACCCTTCTGAACAAAAATATCAACTATTTTCTGATCAAGTGAATCCCAATATCTTGGATCAAAAATATCAGGTTGAAAAGGAACTGATTCTGAATCAATACCATCGGCGTTGTCACTTTCAATACTACCTGATCCGTCGAGGGCAACATCAATACCATCGGCATTGTCTCCACGAGTGTGTGCCTCAACATTGGCGTCTCAGTTTTCTAATGGGCCTGACGACTTGCTTAGTGGGATAATGAAGTAACGATGACAGCTTTAATTTGGGCGGCCCTTGAATTCTGCCGGCCCGGCGCGATTTGTTCCGCATGATGTACGGTGCTGTGGACGTTCGTTTAGCTTTCAAAATTTGTTCATATAACTTTTAGACCATCCAACAAATACTACCTTCTAGCTCAGTTAATAAATCGATCATTTACTTTTATCATCAATGTTCGAGCAAGACTCGCTAAATAAGAAAGGATAATATATCCGACAATTACTGCAAGCATGCATGAATAATTAATTCTACTCGGTAATCTTTCCGATTAAGAAGAGTTATTAGGAGTATTTTAGATTTTTAGTATTGCTACTATCTTATTTAAACGAAAGTCTTTGTATCGTCATCCCCACGCCAACCTGTGTCCAATCCTCCTTTTTTTTAAAACTGTGTCCAATCCTCCTGCTAAGTCCTAGCTCTTGCATAGCCCAGTGCCCCAGGCCCCCAATCAATCATCTGGCCAAGATAAGCAAGCTATCGTTTGAGGCAACAAATTCTTGCTTTTATGTCACTTAAGGCGTGCGAACCGGCCTGCTATCTGTTAGGCCGAATCAGCTGGGGACGCTGTCATATCGTGCCAACATGTGTTGGGCCGAATTGATACATGGGCTCAATCATCCTCCCATCTGCTGCTGTCGGTTTGTCACTTCTTCATGCGATTAATTTTTGCTTTGTCACAATGAAGCGCGCGCACCGGCCTGCTATCTATTGGGCCATGTACATACGTTTCCTATCTAACTTTTCCTATCTGTATGGACCATGTACATACTTTTGCTATTGATGTTTTGCGTTGTCAACTAAAGAGGAGAGAGAGGGTCGGTGCGCGCATGGAAGGAAAGATAAAAATGACGATATCAACTCATATACATGCAAATTCAAAATAAAAAATCTATAAATATTGAATCAAGCATCCAAATTAGTTTTTGATTGCATTCTATGTTTTTTAGATAAAATCTTCGAAACAAGATCACACCTGATTATGTTTGGAGGACTATTAAAAAAATAGAATAATCAATTTTGACTACTGCAAAGAAATACTTGAACAACAGCAACAAATGATTAATTTCTACGAGCAAAGGGATTAAACATAACACATTAATAACAGTATACTACGAACAAAAGATTGAATATTGTGTTTGATATATTTAGCAACAATGTTATCATGCTTAAGTTCTTTCCAGCTGTAGGAATGACCAATAAAGAGTTGATATATTTAGCGACAAATTTATGAATGTAGATTAAACATAAAACAATTCCATGATAATATAGAAATGGCAGGCACTGTTAGACTTTTTCCTTTTCTCAAATGTTTATATAGTATTACTTTGTCCAATGTGGTGCATAACTCATCACTAAAACAACGAAGGGCACCAAATACGGTGCCCACTATATCAGAAAATAAATATGCTAAAAGGCTATTGTAATGCATCTTTAAGTAGTCACCTTTCCTAATAAACAGGTATAGTTCTATCACACTAAAATTGGAAATTTAGAAAACTACCCAGCATAAGTGTAGACATAATGATAGATGTGTGCTTAGAGAGTTATGTAGAAATTGCAAATCATAAGTTTTGCAACTATTTTCAATGTAGAAAATAGACTTTTTGTTTCACACCTATATAATCGAGCGTGTATTTTCTCTTGTTTTGATATTTTTTAATAATGCTTTGTTCTTTTGAAGATAAAAGAATATCTTGTTATATGATGTCATCAGCATAGCCTGCTCTCTCAAAGCTACTTTAGTTGCAAACGTATTCTGGTCATAAGTCACAAAAAAAAAATTAGCAGTATAACACGCTCTCTCTAAGCTTACTTACACGACGAACATAGTTGCGACGTACAACACAAAGTTGAGGAGATGAATAATTTGTGTCCTGATTCATATGATCTTTTTTGTCACGTCCTATTCACTTCATTACTTCTATTTTTTATACTCCACCCTTTTTCTTAGAAAAGATTGATTGACATTTGATAATTTTTTTAACAAAATTAAATTGTTTACAAATTTATCTAACTGTAGGTTTCTTTTATTAGCCAAAGGAGAAAGGAGGGGTGGAAGGAGCAGAATTACAAAACCTTACACAGTACACAACATATGTACTTCCTCCTATCACAAATATAAGTCGGCCAGGACATCGACATGATCTCTAATTTTGCACTTTCACTAACCAGATCTATGGAAATATATTACCTTAAATAAGAACAGTTATATATTGTATTCTTCGTGAAAAATCTAGTGGTATCAATATTGTATTGTCAGCTTATATGAAGTTTGAGGTATTAATAGTCCAAATAGAAAAGTTTGACTTGGGAAAAATCTAGATGGACTTGTATCGGAGGAAGAGAAAAAGTCCTCATGCACCACACAGCCATACGACACAGCCATACAACAAAGGCATGGTTTGGTTCGTTTGCTTATTTTTAAGCACCCGTCACATCGAATGTTTAGATACTAATTAGGAGTATTAAACGTAGACTATTTACAAAATCTATTACATAAGTGGAAGCTAAACGGCGAGACGAATCTATTAAGTCTAATTAGTCCATGATTTGACAATGTGTTGCTACAGTAAACATTTGCTAATGATGGATTAATTAGGCTTAATAGGTTCGTCTCGCTGTTTAGCCTCCACTTATGTAATGGGTTTTGTAAATAGCCTACGTTTAATACTCCTAATTAGTATCTAAATATTGATGTAACACTTGCTTAAAAATAAGCAAAGGAACCAAACGCCCCCAAAGAATAACAGATACAGCAAAGAATGAAACAGCAGTCTCTTGGTCGTCGGTCCGTGGCTCTGTGGCATCGTCGCGTTAATTGTTGCTGACTGTAAGAGGTGCACGGCGGAATTTGCAGCGCTGCACAACCCGTGGTTGTTTATAAAGGTGCTTATTAGCAGAAATGGTGGAGAAACGGAGCATTTCGAAATACAATGAACCCGTTCATGCTGTGACGCCACAAAATACAAACAAATAACACGATGCATTTCGAACAATGAACGTCACGTAGAACATGAACATTTCCTAATTTCCCGTTACAAGGTTTAAGGCGCCCAGAAATTTGAGTAGAACACCATGTACTAGAGTCACTAGTCGACCTTCCGGAGCATGCGCACCAGATCTTCCAGGTCCCCGTGCGAGCTCCCGCCCTCTGCCACTGCCGCCACCGCCTTCTTGCCAAGTTCCGCCGCACGCTTCCTCACGGGCTTCCCCTCCTCCCCGACCGCGGCGGCGATCGCGTTCGCCATCTGTCCGGCGTCTGGCACGGCCTCGGCACCCTCCGCCACGGGCATGGCTACGCCGGCCGCCGCGATCAGCCACGCGTTCGTGAACTGGTCCGCGCCCATCGGCCACGCCAGCAGCGCCACGCCGGCGGCCGCCGCCTCGAGCACCGAGTTCCAGCCGCAGTGCGTCAGGAACCACCCCACGGCACGGTGGCGCAGGATCTCCACCTGCGGCGCCCACCCGCGGATCACCACGCCCCGCGAGGCCGTCGCCGCCTCGAACCCCTCCGGCACGGCGGTGCCGCTCCTCACCACCCACACGAACGCCACGGCCGAGCTCCCGCGCCAGCGCGTCGGCGACGCACGCGGCCTGCGGCGTCGACAGCGCGTGCTGCGTCCCGAAGCTGACGCACACGGCGGAGCCGTCGGGGAAGGCATCCAGCCACGCGGCCACGCTCGCCGCCGGCACCACGGGCTTCCCGCCGCGCCGGTCGCGGCAGAGACTCACGGCGTCGGACAGCGGGCCCACCGCGAACACCCGCTTCGACGCCAGGTCGGGGAGCGCGCGCTCGACATAGGCGCCGTCGAGCGCCGCGAACGAGTTGACGACGAAGCACGCGCTGCCCAGGTTCCACAGGAAGAACTGGCGGATCGCCTCGGAGACCTCGTCGCCGGGCACGCGCCGCGTGAACAGCCACGATAGCTGGCGCCACGGGAAGCTGGGCGAGCCCGGGATGTTCGGGAACGTGACCGGCTCGTCGGCGTCCTCCGGGAGGCGCCCGCTCGGCAGGTGCCGCCAGAGCGAGTGCGACACGGCGAGGTGGAGCGCGTTGGAAGGCGAGAACGTGACGTGTGGCACGCCGAGCTCCGCCGCGAGCGGCTGCGTCCACCCCGTGAACAAGCCGGAGACGACGGCCGTGACGCGGTGGCGGCTCTGGGCCTGGGCCTTGCACCAGGCAAGGAGCGGTGCGCGGAGGGCGGCGAGGGAGACGATGAACGGCCGGAAGAGGTGGGCCGGGAGGTCCTTGGTGTTCTCGCCGCAGCCGGCCGGGAGGAGGGGCGAGGTGGGGAAACGCAGCGTGACCGTGCGGACGGACGGCCGGACGGGCACGACGCGAGCAGCGACTGCAGGAGTGGGGCGTTGCCGGCTGTGATGGCGACGGTGACCGCGAGCCCTCGCGCAGCGAGCAGCGCCGCGAGGTCGAGGAGCGGGAGCATGTGGCCATGCGCCGGGTACGGCACGACGAGCACGTGTGGGTTGCCCTCGCCGCCGTTGCATGCGCGGCTGCCTGTGGCGTGGTTCTGTGGTGCCGATGGCGTGTCCATAGACGATGGAAATGGTCAATGGACAGTTTCCAAAGATGGAGGAGGACAAGAGCACGTGCGCTGGATAGTGGATAGGACAGGCCTAGGAAAAGATAGCAATCACCTACTCGGTAGGTGTGTCTGCATGCAGCCATGCAGGAAGGGCGGGACCTTGTGTCCTTGTGTAGTTGTGATGTGCGCTGCTGTCTAGGCGCTGCTGCCAGCCGAGATCATCACACTGTGACGTGCAAACTGCGGTGCGAGTAACCGTTGGACCGAGACTCGTTCGATCTCCTCTTGAGTCTTGGCTAGAGGTCCCTCCACGCGAAGGAACAGGAAGCCTAAAAGCTTAATATGGTATGCAGCGTGTGAGCTGCTAATTGCTACCTTGATAGAAAGTAGAGATGGATTTGAGAGCAAATCCTAACTTTTATATATGTGTGAGAGTGTTGAAGAGCCAAGAGAGCAGCAGCCACATTCAACCCATAGAACAACAAAGGAACCCATAGAACAACAAAGGAAAGACCAGAGGAGAAGAAACTTGCTGTCCAGATTGGTATGTCCTGTGCAACTATCGTCAAACTTGTGATTGGAGGTGCAAATGGAGTTGGATTCACAGCAAACTTGGTGAGCTTATTCCACACTTGTAGCTCTCTAATCCGTATGATTGGTTTGAGAATTTGGTTAGATTTGAGGGGGAGTTCGTCAGCTCTGTTAGCAGCAGATTCAGCAGTGTGCAGTTTTGGTAGGAGTACAATCTGAGGGGTTAACGTGATTCGATTTGGCTGAAACTTTGTTAGCCCATGGGTGACTGATTGAACTTCAGTTCTACCAATTTTGAGGGTATTTGGATTTGTGGTTTGCTTGGTGTGAGCAGAACTCTGAAGGTGACAAACTATTGTTTCAGCAAAGCTGAAAATATTACCTCTCGTTGTGAATCTCGCTTCAGTGTTGTTGCAATTGTTATTGTATCAAGATTGCAATTGTCTTGTTGGTATTGATGCTGCTAATATGTACATCTAGATATTCTAGAGAAGAATCTTTGTACTCATTATTGAAATATAGTGGAAGAGGTTGGGAGTGATTGGTTGCCTTGTAGTTTTTACTCCTCTTGTTTGGAGAAGATTTTCCATGAAAATCATTATGTCACTTATGTTGATTATTCCGCTGCAACCTGCAGTTATCCCTAAGGGGGTGTTTGGGAGAGGGGTGCTAAACTTTAGCACCCCCACTTTAGTCCATTTTAGTCACTTATGCTCCAAAACAGGTGAGCTAAAACTGGGGGGCTAAATTTTAGCCCCCCACTAATCCTTTAGTTACTTGGGGATAGCTAAAATGGACTAAAAAGTGGTCCCCCGAACCACTTCCCCCTGCCCCCCTCCCCTCTCTCTCCTCCCCTCAGTCTCTCTCTCTCTTCCCGCCTCCGTCTCGCCCGCCGCCTCCGCCTCGCCGCCGCCGCTGCCACCTCGCCCACCGCCTCCGCCTCGCCCGCCACCTCCAACCCCGCCGCCCCCACCTCGCCCGCCGCCTCCGCCTCCGGCCGCCCCCGCGGCCTCGCCTCACCGGCCCCATCGCGGATGGCTGGAGGAGATGCTCGGCAGGGCCAACGACAAGAAAATGCACGGCCCCATCGCGGGAAGGAAGAAGTTGAGAAGGAAAGCAGAGAGGGGTA
Source organism: Setaria italica (assembly GCF_000263155.2). Classification (NCBI taxonomy): domain Eukaryota; kingdom Viridiplantae; phylum Streptophyta; class Magnoliopsida; order Poales; family Poaceae; genus Setaria; species Setaria italica. The sequence continues at coordinate 31,513,256 of NC_028455.1, read as the reverse complement.
AAGGAGAGGAGAGAAAACATGGGTAAATAGGTCTTTTGTCAACACAAGAGCTAAAGTTTAGCTCCTCAGCCAAATACCTCAAGTGTTAAACTTTAGCCCTTTCATTTGAGGGGGCTAAACTTCAGTCAAGGCTAAATTTTAGCATCCTTCTCCCAAACAGGGTCTAAGTTCATCGAAGGAGTAATCATGCATTTCATGTTGCTCGTTATTCCCAACATCTCGGCCTATCGACTCGTCGGTTGATCGCCCTGTAAAATGCGCGGTTTGACAACACTGGCCCTGTCTGTACTCTGTAGTTGGTCTCTCTATGCTGCATCGCGGCCTCGTACGCTACGCCATGCGGGCCGCATAAGACGGACCCCAACGCGCAAGCTGACCGGCTGTCTGTGATCCTGATCCCTGAGGCCCCGACGAATGGATGATCCAATCCTGACACTAGCACGTGTGGTAGCACATGTTGCGTCGCTTACGAACCATACAAATGGGAAACAGTCATACAAATGACGGTCCCGAACTCACACGCCCAAAGCATGGGGAGTAGATAACGAAAAGGAGCATCGTCTCACGTGCAGCTGCAAACTAATCCTCACGTGCACGCAGGCGCGGTTTTACTTGCCCGCGACCGCGAGAATCTCCGGTCCGGACGCAGGGCAACGGTCCTGCTGATAATAGAGTACAAGAGCAACGGTTAGTACTACGCTATACGAGTACGAGAGCACATGACGTGCCGGGCTGTTTGTTCACACTACGCCTAAAAAATTTGTGCCGGCGGACAGAAGAGATTTGTGCTGCGGATACTGCACCCACCAGCAACTTTGAGCTAGCAGAAATAGCTATTTCCGCTTGCTCGTCAGCACAAACGGTTCTATGCTGGCGGACCTCTTAAGCCACCCGCTAGCACAAATGGTTTTTTTGCTAGCGGGTGCTTATGGCGCCCGCCAATAAAGATATTTTTAGAAAAATAAAAAAAGCTGGCAGTAGCGGCCGCACCGCCACCCAGCGTTGTTGCTTGCGTCGCTTCGCACTGCCGCCCTGCGTCGGCCCCTTCCATTCGCCTACAGGCCGCCCGGAGGCTGAACGCGCTACCGGCGACGACCGCCCCGTAGGGCCCTGCCCTCGCCAGCGCCGGCCGCCACCAGCTGCCTCGCTGGACCCTGCCACCGCTGATTGCCTGCGGCAGGCTGCCCTGCCGGGCCATGCCCCAACCAACCTCCGCCTGCGCCCTCAGCCCGCAGCAACGCCCGCGCCACTGTGGCTCCTCCATCAACAGGTCGCGAAGATCCTGATGCTGCACAATCCAATCCCAGTAGTACGCACACACTCCATTGAGCAAACGAACCTAATTGGGGAAGAAGAGCATCGAAGGGCAGTAGGGGGATTTTGGGGGGCGGGGCGACCTGAAGACGAAGATACGGATGAAGACGATGTCGTCAAGCCCCACGGTGGTGTGGACGTCATCCTCGGAGCGGCGCCACGCCTCGAGGAGCCAGGGCTCAAGCTGCGCGTAGGACCGGCGCAGGGCGTAGACCTCGACGCACGGCGGTCTCCGACATAGCAGTGTGTAGGCCGCGATGAGCATTGTGAGGGTCTGCCGCTTGGTCGTCACTTCCGTCGGTCGCTCGCGTCGGCCCCCCGCGCAGCTCGCCGGCTGCCCGCAGGCCCCCCGCACTGCCGCTACCTCCACCCGTCGCCTGCTCCTCAAGAGATAAGGGAGAGAGAAATGTGAGGAGAAGAGAACAATGTGAAAGAGATTGGGTAGAGGGAGATAAAGGGAGAGGTACGGGCTCCTTCGCGCTATTTTTTTTGTTTGGCGCTCTCATCCACGAATTTTTTTTTATCTTTGTGCTAGCAGGTGACGTATCTATGATGGCAGATAACAAAATCGCCCACCAATATAGATCTACCTACATTTTTCTTTTTCTCCTTTTATTTTTAATCGAAGTAAATCAATTCAGAATTTGTTGAAACTTCTAGAAAAGACTGTATATATATAGTCTTATGCATGTAAAAATTATATTAGGATATATATGATAATTTTATTTGCTAAGTTAGTTCACAAGCTAAAAGCTTGACTTGAGTTATATGAAATGTTGTATGCGAAGTATACATTTGTAAACAATGTATAGTCCAATTTTCTTTTAACATATTGAAACTTTTATGTCACGGTTGTGCACTCATAAAATGATTCCATACTAATTTATATAGTTTTCAGACAACGTTTAGATATTATTAGAATTTATTTTCACTAAAAATTTTAATAGAAGTGATAATTATGCCTAACAAACTTGTGAATCTTTCATGTTCTTTCATGTTTTGAGTTAAAATAGAACATGTGTCTTTAATGTCATTTTTTTGAAATTTTTAAATCTTATTTGTGAAAATTTTAGTTCAAATATATATTAATATCAATAAACATCCTTATAATCATTTAAATTTTAGAAAATAGTAAATCACTTTGAAAATTTTTGAAATGCCTACACAACAATATATACGTAGTCTAATACATATTAAAAATATATTTTCATATGCAAGGTAAAGTTTTTTAGGCTATTTACAAACTTTTTGCATTTCCAATTGATGTAAATTGAAAAATATTTGTGTTGGCGGTGGAATCATTAGAGTGATGGCGGGTGGCAATTAGGCCCGCCAGCACTCTAATTTCGACGTGCCAGCCCAAATTATCTGGTGTAGTGTCGGACACACGTGTAGAGATCGAATGCTGATGGAGGCAGGGATCTCCAGTGACGACGAGCTGGCGGACCGGCGGGACAGCGCGCGGCGCCACGGAGGACGTCGGCGAATCCCTGGAATTCCTAGCGGAAACGTACCATTGCATCTGCGTGTGTTAATAAAGGCGCCTACCATTACAGTTGCAGCTCACAGACTTACAGTAAACCCGAGACGTAGCGAAAGGAAGCATTCATAGCTGCCGATCCGGTCAGTCCCGTCCTCCCTCGGCCTGCCAGATGTTGACTTGCCGTCCTCTCTTAGGGTGCGTTTGGATGGGAGACAATGTAGGACGGGACGGTCCTATCCCAGTTTTCTAGGATGGGATGATCCCATTTCATGTTTGGTTGAATGGGATGGGTTCGTCCTAATTTTTTGTTTGGTTGGAGAGATTGCAACAGACGGGATGAGCACCGTTTTCTCCTTCCGTTAGACACCGTTTGTGGGCCCCACTCATCATACTAACAACGTCTTCTTCCTCCTCCCTGCGCCACGCTGGCCTCCCTGCTCCACCTGCGGCGCCGCCCCTGCTCGCCTCCGCTGCCCCTGGGTCACGCCCCCGTCCACCCCCTATCCACCCCGCCTCCCCCCGATTTACCCCGCCACGTACTTTTTGGTCCACCGATGCTGCCTGGGAGGCTCCTTACTGGCGAGCTGCAACCAGGCGCCCAAGGGGTTCAGCTAACCCAAACTCGCGTTTGCCTCGTGCTGCCCGCCAACCGTGCGAGACCGTGGGATTCGTACGACGGTGAAAGTAAGCATGCGTAGGGGCCGCCACCTGCATGCCACGAGCGTGGAGGTGTGGCTGATCTTCTACTTCACGTTGTGGCGTTCTGGCTGACCGCTGGGGGCTACCTCCGCTGTCATGCGCGCGTGGAACCTAACGCTGGTGCTGCAACGCTGCACCGCGCTCACTCAACCGATGCAACTTCTAACGCCAGTTAATTATATTGGAGATACCTTGCACATGGTTCAACCGCAATTCTTGTTTATCATTAAGCTACTACAAAGCTCTCTTTTCGGATGGTCAACCCTATTCAAAGT
>NC_028455.1:31370966-31509385 GCF_000263155.2 Setaria italica | reverse complement strand
GTCGCCTCCTGATCCTCCCAGGCGCGCCCGCCTCCGACCATATCCGCCCCGGGCCGCGCCCGCCTTCGCCCGCGTCCGCCCCGGCCGCGCCCCCGTCCGCCCCGACCGCGCCCGCCTCCGCCCGCGTCCGCCCGGCCGCGCCCCCATCCGCCCCGACCGCGCCCGCCTCCGCCCGCGTCCGCCCCGGCCGCGCCCCCGTCCGTCCCGGCCGCGCCCGCCTCCGCCGGCATCCACCCCGTCCGCCCCGGCCGCGCCCGCGTCCGCCCCAACCGCGTCCGCCCCGGCCGCGCCCGTCTCCGCCCGTGGGAGCTCCAGCCGCGGGAGCTCTGGCCACGGGAGCTCCGGCCGCACCCGCCTTCACCCGCCGGATCTTCGGCCACGGCCCCATCCGCGGGAGCTCCGGTTGCGGCCGCATCTTGCCGCGCCCGCCCTGGCCGCGGGAGCTCCGACCGCGCCCGCGAAGAAACGGCGTTGACGGAGATGAAGTGGGACGCCCCCGTCCGCTCGTTTTGGAGGGACGGGGGTATCCCGCATATAGAGAGAATATTCTCTTCTAGGGATGTTCCCGTCCCACCTGTCCTCCAATCAAACGCGGGATGAAGTGGGATCGTCCCGTTCCGTCCCACTTCGTCCTTGAAACCAAACGCACCGTTAGTTTCGGAGAAAAAAAGATCGATGCGGACGTGCAGTCATGGCCTTGCATCAAATAGCAATGCACCGTGGCTGCCAGCATCGTCATCTGGGTTCTCACTTCTCACTACTTTCTCAGTTTTCCTGACCCTTTGCTGACCATGGGAATGGCCGAATGGAAAAGGATCGATGCGCCGGAAAATCCATGGACTGACTGTGGAAAAGCTAGGCGCGAGAACGACCCACTCGAGGTCAGTTGTAGCTTACCACTCCAGTTTGTCTCAGCGCGCCCCGGCGAGGCGAAAGGCGGCGACCGGCGGTCGCTTTCCTTTGCCGACGTGCAGTCATGGCCATTCATCAAAAGAGATTTTTTTTCCGAAGATCAAATTGCAATGCACCGAGGCTGCGAGCATCGTCACCTGGGTCCTCAATTCTCAGTGCTTTCTCAGTTTTCCTAGCCCTTTCACTGAGGACCGATAGAATCACGGCAAAACCCGTCGACTAACCGTGGAAAGGCTACGCGCGAGAGGGTCAGTCGTAGCTTACCACTCCAGTTTGTCTCAGCGCGCGCGGCCCGGCGCGGTGACCGGCGGTCGCTTTCCTTCCTCCGTCGATCCAGAAGGTCGCGCGTGACGGCGTGGATGCGGGGCACGACGACATGGCCGGCCAGCAGCGCCCGGCATCAACGTCTTCGTCGCCAAACACGTTTCGACAGCGGCGGGTTCGCAACTTCGCATCGCGAATGAATATTTGTTGACGAAATGTTCAGGACGCAAGCACCCGTTTTCAGGAAACCAGGGTTGGAGTACTGATCGATCGACTGAACTTTTGCACCTTCCTTCCAGTCACGAAGCATTCCCAAGAACGGACAGTCAAAAGAAAGCTCGGGGAAAGGAAAAGCAGATGCAGATCGAGACCGCGAAAAACTTCAGCCATTTGAAAACCGCCCAACCAGTAGTCATTTGACGAGTCCGTGTCAATGTCATAATCTAGAGAGGTTCTAAATGAGGAACTGCAACTGAAGGCGTAGCCTCGGTCCATTTAACCTGTAGCGCGCTTTCAGTTCTTGCCAGTTGCCACGGGAACCGAACGCATCAGGTCCACTGGTCCACTGGCCATGGCCGCGCCACCGCAGAAGAAACCCGCGAGCAACGGCCGGTGCCGCGACGGCGAGCCGCACGTGCTCCTCGTGCCGTACCCGGCGCAGGGCCACATGCTCCCGCTCCTCGACCTGGCGGCGCTGCTCGCCGCGCGCGGGCTCGCGGTCACCATCGCCGCCACGGCCGGCAACGCCCCGCTCCTGCAGCCGCTGCTCGCCGCGTGGCCGTCCGTCGGCGTGACCGCGCTGCCGTTTCCGGCGGCCACGCCGCTACTCCCGGCGGGGGGCGGCGAGAACACCAAGGACCTCCCGCGCCACCTCTTCCGGCCGTTCATGGTCTCCCTCGCCGCGCTCCGCGCGCCGCTCCTCGCCTGGTGCAGGGCTCAGCACCAGCAGGGCCGCAGCGTCACGGCCGTCGTCTCCGACTTCTTCACGGGGTGGACGCAGCCGCTCGCCGCGGAGCTCGGCGTGCCGCACGTGACGTTCTCGCCGTCCTGCGCGCTCCACCTCGCCATGTCGCACTCCCTCTGGCGCCACCTGCCGAGCAGGCGCCGACCCGGCGACGCCCACGAGGCCGTCACGTTCCCGGAGATCCCCGGCTCGCCCTGCTTCCCGTGGCGCCAGCTGTCGGGGCTGTTCCGGCAGTACGTCGCCCGCGACGAGGTGTCCGAGGCGATCCGCCAGCTCTTCCTGTGGAACCTGGACAGCGCGTGCTTCGTCGTCAACTCGTTCGCGCGCTCGAGCGCCCTACGTGGTGCGCCCGCTCCCCGACCTGGCATCGAAGCGGGTGCTCGCCGTGGGCCCGCTGTCCGACGCTGTGGCCACCTCCGTCGACCGCGGCGGGAAACCCGCGGTGGCGGCGGCGAGCGTGGCGGCGTGGCTGAACGCCTTCCCCGACGGCTCCGTCGTGTACGTCAGCTTCGGGACGCAGCACGTGCTGTCGCCGCCGCAGGCGGCCTCCGTGGCGGACGCGCTGGCGCGGAGCTCGGCGGCGTTCGTGTGGGCGGCGCGTCCGGGCACCGCGGTCCCGGACGGGTTTGAGGCGGCGACGGCATCGCGCGGCATGGTGATCCGCGGGTGGGCACCGCAGGTGGAGATCCTTCGCCATCGCGCCGTGGGGTGGTTCCTCACGCACTGCGGCTGGAACTCGGTGCTGGAGGCCGCGGCGGCCGGCGTGGCGATGCTGGCGTGGCCGATGGGCGCCGACCAGTTCACGGACGCGCGGCTGCTCGCGGAGGCCGGCGTGGCCGTGCCCGTGGCGGAGGGCGCCGACGCCGTGCCCGACGCCGGAAAGATGGCGAGCGCGATCGCCGCCGCGGTCGGGAAGGGCGGGAAACCGGTGAGGGAGCGCGCGGCGGAGCTCGGCCGGAAGGCGGCCGCGGCGGTGGCGGAGGGCGGGAGCTCGCGCAGGGACCTTGAGGAGCTGGTGCAAATGCTCACGAAGGTCGTCTAGTGCGTGCCTAAGACAGAGCTAATTAATCCTTCCATGGGATTGCTCTCAAGATTTGCTTCCTCACCATCAGCTGCTTCAGCATCCTTTGCGTCAGATTTCCCACGGCTACCATCCAGGACAATACTCAAGATCTCGTAGATCGTGCCATACAACCCCGCTGGAGTCTTGGGCTGAAATTTCGCATGAAACAAAATAAATTAGGTTCATTTTTTGCTATAATGAAACACAGGAATACATTCAGTGTACTTACAGCGGATCCACTACAGATCAAAGCAACCTCGTACAAAAAGTTAGCCACCGCCTTAGCTTCTCTGCTTGTTTTTTAAAAGAACCTGCCATATTTCGTAGTCATATTCTTTATCGTTAATTCCAGGAAAATATGAAATATAACAAGGTGAGTGGAGAGGGGGAAGTCTTACATTCAACTTATTGACAATAGGGTGATGAGGGTTAATTTCAAAAGTCAATTCTCCCCTCCTAAACTCTGTCGTGGTACCAAGCACTTGTGTTTGTGACCTTGTTACCCTATCAGTTGCACAAAACATATACATCATAAAACAAGTAATGATTCTACAAAACTCATAACCTAATTGTACAACTAAATACTCTCTGATTCCAAATGTAAGTTTAGAGCATCAACACGGTCTCCAATGTCACATTATGACTTGCAACTTTTATAGAAGTATATTGTTTTAAATATACAATTATACACTAAGAAATTATTTTCCATAATGAATGTAGCAACACCAATCATGTCATGTGTTGCCAATCTATGTAACTTTTTATATTGATGGGTCAAGTTAAAAAAAAGTCTGAAACCCTAAAATAGCCTATATTTGGAACAGGAGGGAGTAGTAAGCCTACCTTTGCATGTTGGGTGACGAACCTGTTTTGGCTAAATGAAGAACACATGGTGACCTCAAAAGTTTGATACCTGAACCTTGTCAACCTTTTCATGTAGAAGTTGTTGTAACCAGTCACGCAAGAGCTTGGTTTCTTCATCCTCATTGTCTTCTTCACCTGTGAAAAGATATTATTTAATGCGATGCAAATAATCAGGAGCATATAACAAAACAGAGCAAACATAAGCATTTAGATATTCAAGTTCTCCCCTTTGCGCTTCTGATAAAACTCTTCGGGTGGCTGTGCTCAAAGTGAATATGCGCTAGAACATGCAAGCAAACCTTCTTTGAATACGAAAGAATGCTTGTTTCTGAAGCTTTCTCAACCAATTCACGGCCAACCTAAAAAAATAGTCGCGGAGACATGTGCAGTTTTAGTCATGCCTTCAACTGGAAAAGAAAACATATGGTAAGTTATGAACATGTGACTAGCTACAATGGAGATTTTAGCAAGAAGATCAAGCAGGAATAGGAATAGTTCTGTTCTACAGCGAAATGAAATGATAATTGTGTCAGATATCTTTGTGTGAAACACTGAAACATAAAAGCCTGAATAATAGTAACAGCTGGAAAGAAAAATGATACAGTAGCAATCCAATCTTGGAAATTTGCATTCCGAACGGTTCCGATAAAGCTAGTCAAGAGAGTTGTTAGTATGCGCAAAGATGTGGGGCTTTACTATCTGACAATGGCTTGAGTGTGCTGTTGGAGATTTACCATAACGTGTCAAAGGCACTGACTTGATATTTGCTTCACTTTATAAGAAATGAGCCTTTCATTACTGGTAAGGAACATGAACATTGGAAAACATGTATGTAATTAATTCAAACTCAACCATTCATTTTCAGAAAGAGATAAGATTTTAGTAAGTCATGCAAAAATTAAGTTTAAGCTTAAGCACAACAATTTGTATGTATCCTAATGTCAAGCTTTCCCATTTAGTGTTCACTGGAAAAACTGCAAAATTAATACGAGAATCATTTTCTATACCAACTGTACATGGTTAAATACTGTTCGAATGATTTTTCATGATTCTAGCTAAAACATTAAGAAGTGACACATGCTAATTTCATCAGTAATATAAGGCACAGCAGTACTGACAATCTTGCACAGCGCAATTATCCTTCGTACTATGAGCCAATCCATAAATTTATCTTTTTGGCAGTTACTAAGGCTTTTTTTGTCCTTTTCCATAAAACATGGACTCTCCTAGTCCTAGGGGCAGCTAAGTTGCTCTGTTACCACAAGGATCTTCTCAAAGTAAGGTAATTCATTTCTGAGCCATTTCAACTGACTTTAGAGTAGAGGCAGAAACTAAATACCTGATCTTCTAACTCTGCAGTCGTCATATACCACATGCCGTTCAATAACATACATCCATTTTCCTGGTATTCCTTGTGCTACTTAAAGTGTGCTCATACGCCAAATTCTATATGCAATTCACTATTGCAAATGCTTTACTAAATGATGGGTCGATTGCAAAGAGTGACACAGTTAATGAGATCCTCGGATATGGTGCAGGATAGAGTTCACTGCGAACAAGCTTGGTTTGCTTCGATTGGAATATGCAGCCACTGGCAACATAAATGCCATTTGTCTGTAGACATCCAGTTGAGGATGATCGAGGCCGGACAATGTTCCTTAATCTAAAAAACATAAATGCCATGGCACCGCTCTTTTTCTCTACAATTTCTTTCCAAGCATAAAGCATTTTAATCTAGTCTTATGAGCGTGTCAATCGCCCCCAGAAGGATTGCATTCCAAGTACAAAAACAATGAAGAAAATGGATGAGCCTAGGTAACATGACTTATAATAATAAGTATGAGTACATCAAGTTTTTTTTAATAATTGTAGTCTCTTTTAGAAAATGTAGATATGAAAAGAGAGAGGATATATAAGACCTTTAACTCATTAGGAATATGCCACACCGATTCCTTTGTCACTGTGTTGAAATAGTACCTAGAGTGATATTAAAAGGTCAGATTATGGAAAGAAAATGGGATGAAAAATAATAAAATGTTAGCAGAAATAACTCACCTGTGACCTAATGGTGTGCAAAATTCTTTCCACACAGTCAAGGCATCAGCTTTCTATTCAAACACCAAAACCAGATGCATTAACAAGAATTTTGGTCCATTGTAAATGTTTTCTCACAAAACATAAATTAGTTAGCTAACCTCCAAGGGATCCATCATCGCAACTGGTTTGTCCCAAACTGTCCGCTTTGTTTTCTTATTATGATAATGCCTAGATAATGGAATTAGCCAGACAAATGAGCGGACACCGAAACTCAAAAAGATTAAGTTACTAATAATGAATGCAAGGATAACTAACAATGTTCCATCCGAGGTCATGTACTCTTTCCAGTCCGGTGAGATAGTTCCAACCTTATCATTATCAAATTCAATTATTGCATATTCTTATATAAAAGAATGATGAAAGTGACAAATATAGGGCGGGCAAAGGAGATTTATATTTGGATAGCCGCAAGGTACTAAATAGCATTCGTAGCATCCGCAATAGCGGTCGCTATAGCGGTAGCGGATCCAAGATAGCATGTTTGGACTTAGCGGCCGCTATTGTCCGCTATTGACTGCTATTGCGGCTGCTATTGTTAATGTTAAGCTGCTATTTGCTACATTTATGGTTCAAGTGACATACGAATATGAATCAAATGTTAATAATAATATTTGAAATGATTATTTAGGTAATGATGAAGAATTATGGGATGACAAATGAATTTTTTATTCATTAATATGAGAATTTAATGTTAATATATATCCATACATCTTAATTATATCTATTTATTTGCGATTCTTACCCTGAAATGTAATGGCTAACTTAAATACGTTAACTTTTTAAAGTAAACTAGATGTTAATATTCATATACGCTCTAAATTTGTGACTATTTTTTGAATTCCACTATTTGGACTTAGTGTCCGCTATAGCACCCGCTATCTACGATCTGCTACATTGGCACTAATCTACTACCATACCGCTAAATGCTATTTAGTACCTTGGATACCGTTGGTGGTAACAGATGTCGTGGAGCTCCTAAAGTCATCTCGGGAGACATGCGAAGCTTCTTGCAAGAAAACAACAAAGGTTACCACCTCCGCCCCTGAAGAAGTCATGTTAGGATTCAAATTTTGTCTTATGAATTAACTTTTTCTAGACAACTTTCGGGGGCCAAGCATCAAGTACATGTACTAAAGTTGCTGGGACCGGCACGATTCTAGGCATGGTAGTACTGTAGCTTATCACTGACAGTAGGATCGTTCTGAGCTCACACGTCTTTATTTTCTCCAGCATGCGCACCAGTCATCCTGTGAACGAGCTGTCTCGAACAATCGAGCATCATTCTGGGCCTTGATAGCGTTGCTCCTACCGAGAAGCCAGCTAACGTTTGCATTACCTTTTTTTTCCCCTTAAAAAAAGCAAACAAGATTTATAACAGAGGGGCCATAGAGCACGAGCAATCATAGCGGGATGGAGTGGAGTAGTGGCATTGTTAAGATTTATAGTAAAAGTGGCTAATATTTTCAGCACACAAAACTATTATCTTTGACCTGTGTAGATACAGACGTACAGTTTGGTTGAGAAGGCATTGAATTTGAAAAAAGTTGAATTATGACTTTATTTTATGCCTTTTATTCTATTGGGAAAACCAACAGAGACTGAAGTGTTTCTGCTACTTCAATTATAAATTAATAGTCGCTTGCATTTCATTGTTCTTTGGATTAACTATATACTTTAACCATAAATGTGTTCTTTTTACTCATCTTTTTTGGCAGATTTTTCTCATCCTTTGGGCTGGCACACGTAGCGTGCCAATCTGCCTAGTTTTTATACTGTCGTCGGGAGCCCTACAGGCAAACACAGCGTCAAACCATGGGGGGATGCGCAGAAGCAGCAGAGGGGAGAGGGGCCGAGCACCGTGCTGACCTGCGGATCGGAGGCGCCGACGAGCTTGGCGAGCGAAGCGACGGGCGGGGGAGGCGAACGCCGTTCGTGCGTAGCCGCTACGGCCTGCGGCTGGCGGTGGGGTGGGATGTTTTGTAGTTGTAGGCGTGGTGCGTGGGCTCGGACGTCAGGACGTTGCCATCCTGTCGCTCTTCCATTTTTCCTTTTGATAGGGACACTTCCATTTTTTTGATCGGACTCTCTTCCAAATTCCAAATTGGATCCTGTTGTGCTGCCTCTCCACAGTCCGGCTCGATCTCCATAACCCTCTCTCGGCGTCTCATCTCTATATCCATCGACACAGCAGAACAAATCCAGTTCCACTCCAAAAACAAAATAAAATTATTGTGAGGAAGAGACGATCAAGATTAGAGGACAAGAGATCGATGGATCCACCGTCCCTTTCTCCCCGATGCTACAAACGCGGTCCCGGCTTAGATTGAAAGACGCCAGCTTGCACCCGCCCTCCCTCCCGACGACGACGGCGCCGCCGGGATCCCCTGGGTGCTCCTCGACGGGCAAGCTAGCCTACGTCGCCGACCTCCGCAACGCCACGACCGCGTCCTCCGAGACGTGGGAAGGGCACGAGATCCAGGTCACCCTCCGCCTCGCCCGCCCGCCCGCCGCGCGTCTCCTACCTGTGCGCCTTCTGCCCCGGGCTGGAGGCAGCACGTCGTGTTCCCCCTGGAGCCGAGGGTCCTCGCCACGGAGGACGACTCGTCCTCCTCCGCATCATCGTCACCTGGAGAAGCGACATCCTGAAGGACGCCGACTACTTCGTCTACCGGGCCGCCGACGAGGCAGCCGGCGGGGCGAGCGGCTCCCGCGGCCTCCTAGCCCCTATGGCTTCGATCCATATAGCGTTCGCATCCTGCGCTCCGGCCGCACCAGCGACACGACGGCGGGTGGTTTCTACTTTGTCGCCGGACTCGGTAGAGCACCCAATGCCTATGCCATGGACCCAGGGGAGTTCGTCCTCTGCCTACACAACTCCAATTTCCCAACCAGTTGGAGGAGCATCGGCGCGAGTATGGCCGCGGCTTCCACCATGTCAACAGCAAGGTCATCGCGATCGGAGGTGACGCCGGCACCATGGGCTTCGTCGACCTCTGGCGGGGCATCCTCTTCTGCGACGTGCTCAAGGTTGAGCAAGGCAAACCCACCTCTCCGTTATGTAACGCTGCCACCGCCACTCCTGCCGGCGGAGGACAGCGGTGATGTGCGCAACTTGCTCGGGACATCGCCGTCGTCCAACGTGGTCGCACCATTAAGTATGTCGAGATGCAGCCTCGATGGAAGCCTTGCCCAACCTGCAGGGGTGGCTACGTCAAGGATGGCTGTGTCCAGGACATGGAGCACAGTGGCCGCTGATTGTTCCAAGGGCTGTCGGGATCCGGGCTGCAGGCAAGAATCCTCCGGTATCCCTGTTGATGGTAACCCGCATTTTGAGCTACTCTCTAAGTTTTGCCAAAATCCGGGACCGTAAGCACGTGACAACAGTTTAGACAACAGATGTCTGTAAGTTTTGTCATGTCACAGCTAAATAGACGACTTGTACATTAAGCTGTCTATTTCATTGTCTGAAACTATTTAATGCATGTATGTATCCATGATCAAACACCAATAAGATCTTCATATGCTATTTTGTTGCTTTTTTATATATAAATTAGATCAAAACTAAGTTTCAGATATATAACAGAACCATCTTGATTTAGTAAGACAAATAGATTGTTGAATGTGTCACGGCCACCAAGTAACGCAGCCATGTCAACTTCAGGATAGTGCAGCAATTTATCTACTACATATTGAAAAGAAAACATTGATAATTTTGAAACATCATATTACATGTTTAGGTAGTATCACAAATGATCATACATGGTACATACGAAATAGCCTCAGTATGCAGCCATCCTTATTTAGAACCAAAAAAAGAGAGTAGAAATTGACTATGCAGCCAGCCAGCCATCCAAAACAAGGTTGATCTGAACTTACTCATTTAGTAGGACAAATTCCATCGTATGCGTGATCAAAGGCACAGGCTGCACAGAGCTGCTGTAGCTGATCGACCACTTCCAGGCTGTAGGAATCAACTCCGGCCGGATCTGGTTTTTTCCCCGTAAACAGAGCCTAGCACGTTTTTTTTTCATTAAGAAGAAAGCAGTTTACAGATACAATCTTGATGGAGCTAAACAAAGCTTGATCAATATAAGAGCACAAAGGACCAAAGAAAGAAAAACACGGAAGAAACGCACAAGCAACCACCACACGACTCGAAACAACAATAAGAAAGCACACTCGAACTCACAAATTTAGACACAACCACTCTCTTGAACCTATCAAAATATACAACCTCGTCAAGGGTGCTAAAGGTCTCAGAACCACAATGGTGACAAAGCATTCATCCAGACATCTGGATCACGGCGGCAAAGCATCCATCCAAACACAACAACAGTGGTAAAATATCCACCCAACCAGCACGATCATGGCGGTAAAGCATCAACCCGAAGCAACAACGACGGCGGCAAATATCCGCCAGAGCAAGAACGGCGGCAAAGGAATCAACCGAGAACTGGCTATACCAGCGGAGTGACAGAGGATTGAGAAGGTAGCCAGGCTGCATTGGAGCGGTGACTTGGTCGGGTGCATAGGTCCAGCAGCTGCTCGGGCGGACACCGGTGAGTTCATCACGCGGGCAGCAGGGCAGGCGCTGACAAGAACGGGAAAATACAGATGAAATTGAACACGGAAGGAGCAAGATTCATAAGGAAAACGAACTAGAAAGAACCAAATTGGCAGAATCACTAACCGAATTTGCACCGAATCAAGTTGCCAAGCTTACAGACTCGATACAACTGCCGCCTGGAAGACAGACGAGATGAATGCCCCATTGCCATTCCTGACAGGCGCGTCCGGGAGGCGTCGACACGGACGAGCGACGCGTGCAGGAGCTTGCTGCTGTGCCCTTCTGCTATCTTACCGCCGCCGCCCCCTTTCGCTCTCTTTCCGCGCCCCCAGCTTCCGCATCGTCTTCCTACTGCCGGTCTTGGAGATCTGGTGGGGATACATGGTGCGGGAAGTTGCTCTCCGTCGACGGGACGACCCGGGGAGGAGGCGTGGATGGATTCATCTTGAGCGGAGGAGGTAGGGATGATGCCTGGAGCACCGGATCCGGCGGCATCTCACAACGACGCGAACAACGGGAGGATGAGCGTCGCTGTAACTTTGGAGCACGAGCCGACGCCGACGACGAACGAGACGACGGCAGTATTATCTTCTCTCATTTGATGATGCACACGTCGGACGAGTTTGCTTGCGTGGCGCGAAAAAAAAGGCAGCCGTCTATGGGTTGTAGGTGCCCTAAGCTGCTGGACCATGGAGGCGAGCCTCTGGAATCATCATTCAAGGGGCTCGACATATGCCAACCCACGCTCAGCTTGGATGACGACGACGACGATGATGATGATATTGTTTAATTCATGGCCAAGAAGGACCGCATGGTCCGCATGGATGGGAAGGCTTGGGTGGTTGCTGTGGACATCAAGAACAACACGTTGCAAGAGGTGGCTGAGTTTGCTGCAGAAAGATTTGCCGGCGTGGGCTTCGCCTATATGCACAGCAGGATATCCAAATACCTGACCTGACGACAGCTCCAGGAACGAAGGGAAACGTGAAGAAGACAGGGATTTGGTAGATTGGCGCCATTCTCTTGTTCTGGTGCTATATTTGTCGTGTTAGTCAGGATGGAACTGTCGAAACTTGGTTCTTGTATTTTGACATGTTATAAAAGGCACCCTGAAGGACCGAAACGGCGACCAGAGGGGGGGTGAATGGGCGCAAGTTCAAAAAAATAAAGTTTAACACTTCCCCTTCCTCTCAAAACTTAATTAAATCACGTTTTTCAAATCTGGACAGAATACTGTTTCCTTAATAAAAAGGATATGGACGAAAATCCGTAAGACCGATCAACCTAAAAATTTGACAGAAAAATCTATACAAAATTATGCAACTAACCCAACTGGAATCATGTCAATCGGACTTTCGGATCTTGAGATATTAAAGGAACAAGCAGACTGTATCAGACAATGACGAGAATAGATTAAGCTCTAATAAGATGCCCTAGCATGATTTTAGATGGATCAAATCAATCTTAACCTCAGCACAACATGACGCACAAGCACATAGATTAATTCACTAATATAAAAAATTGAGACAAGTAATGTGCTTACAAAAGTGCATCTAGCCTCCGCCCAAACATCCTCCCTCTCTTAATTGGAGAGATCAATAAAAATCCCTCACTTAGATTGAAACCCTAGGCTAGACTAGAGAGAGATGAACAGTACCTGCGACGATGAACAGTACCGCGCGTGAACAGTAACCGCGATGAACAGTAACTAACCGCGATGAACAGTAATCGCGAGTTACTGTAGCGCCGAGTTACTGTAGCGCCGAGTACTGTAGCGCCGCCTGTAGCAAAAGGGCTCAAACTCTCTCAACCCTAGGTGCCACGTATTTATATCCTTAGGGTGGCACGGCCTATTTACACATAACCCCCTACGCTAAATAAATTTAACGTAGGTGCGTAAATTCCAGTTACGTCCTCCATGACAAATTCCGCGATGTCCGCGATTCCTCCATCTCCGTGATGTGATCCTCGCGATGTCGCCGCACGACCATCCGAAATCGTATCGCGATCGCCGGAATCTCCATCTTCGGCCAACGCTCGCCGCACGAGCGTCCCGGTATGATGCATGGCTTTATGGCTCAACCAGCGAACCCCGGATTTTGTGGTGTAATCCGAAAACCTCCCTTGACGTCCTCTCGCCGTGTAGCCAGGTACAGTAGACGTACACCGCACGATCGCCTGTCCCTCGAACGCGAGCCTTGATCCACCCTTCACCGTCCCACGGTTCGTCGGCATGGCATCCTATCCCTGTTCTTCACTCGTCGCCGCATGTACCTCGTCTCCACCTGTCACCTGCAACCACACCTGCCAAGAGACACGTCACACGCACACCGTGTTGTCAATCGCTCATCACCAAGGTACTAGCCCACCGGCATCTCAATCTCCCCCTTGATGAGTGCATTGACAACACCACACCGCACAAATTTATTCGAGCTAAAAAAAATAGAAAGAAGGAAAAAGAAACAATCTTGATCCCCAAAGACATGGGCTAGAGAAAAAACTAGGCTCAACACAATCAAGATAAAAAAATCACTCTCCCAAGGTGAATCAAAAACCATATCAATCTTCAAAAAACAATCTCAGCAGCAAAACTCAACACTTTCAGCAAAGCTCCCCCTCAAAACAAGCACGTCAAGTCTCAGCAAAAAACGAAATCAAACTCCTCTTGCAAAAATGAATTTGTGCTACTCGCTCTCCCCCTTGTTGACAAAGCACTCCATCAAGATTAAAATGCAAAGAATCAATTTCGAGAACTATGTGAGAGAGCACAAGTAGAAGCTTCTGAGACATATGTCAAATACTTATAATAGCCAACTAACAACACTAGCCATCCAGAGAAGCAACACAATGCCATGACCAATAGAAATTTAGAATTAAAGTCGTTTTGAAAACCAATTAACCAGGCAAAAGCATGCATATTTCAAAATTAGTGCCAAGCTGAAGACAGAAACATATATCAAGCTCACACGACGGATACACAACTTCAATCAAATGCACTTGTCATATTTAATTCTAGCTTTTATGAGCATGACAAGCAGGGATATGGGAAGCAAGAATTGTGCTCAGCCAGGTTGTTTAATTTTGCTTATGAGCAAGAACCAGCAGAGACATGGGAAAATCAGAGTTGTGCCCATATGTAAATTCTCAGTAAAGCAAGCAGATCATGAGCGAGATAGCAGAGATATGGGAATTCAGAGTTTTTGCTCACAACCATGGTATGCACTTCCGAGTTAAAACTTGCATTGTGAGTTACATTTGCAGTGAAAAATCATTAAAAGAAGCTGACAACCGAACCATGAGCAAGATATATGTCTAGTTTTCAACAAGTCACTAAATCCAGAAAAGCAAGTAGAGCCCAACATAATTTTTGAAGTATACATATATATATGTTGTTTTCAAAAAAAAAAAAAACTGGTCAAGCAAAGCATTTAAACCTCTCCAAAAGCATCGGTCGCAAACTAGCCAAAACAAGTATAAAGCATATGTAACCGAAGCAACTCATAATGATACTAAAATGGGTAACACACCCCGAACTCACCACGCAAACGTGCAAACGTGGTTTGATCGAGTGGTTTAGTCAGAATATCAGCAAGTTGCTGACTAGTATCAATGTATTTAAGCTCAATATCACCCTTCTCAACATGATCCCTCAGAAAATGATGACGAACCTCAATATGTTTCGTCTTAGAATGAAGCACAGGATTCTTTGCAACACTTATAGCACTAGTGCTGTCACACAAGAGAGGAACGCGAGAAAACGACAAACCAAAATCGCGAAGGGTAGCTATCATCCATAAAAGCTGAGAACAGCAACTAGCAGCAGCAACATACTCGGCCTCTGTAGTAGATTGGGCAACATTGGATTGTTTTCTGGAGGACCAAGAAACAAGCGAAGAACCCAAAAATTGGCAAGTACCCGAAGTAGACTTTCTATCCAAACGACACCCAGCAAAATCAGCATCCGAATAACCACCCAAACTGAGAGTCGAAGCAGCAGAGTACCAAAGGCCAAATTCAGGAGTAAATCGAAGATACCTCATGATGCGCTTCACCGCCTGACGATGAGAAATCCTGGGGGACGCCTGAAAACGAGCACACATACACACAGCAAAGTGTATATCCGGCCTTGTTGCAGTCAAGTACAGCAGTGACCCGATCATGCTTCGATAATCCTTCTGATCCACGGGCTCTCCGTTCTCATCAGCATCCAAAGCCGCGCTAGTCGGCATGGGCGTAGAAATTGGCTTTGCATCATCCATCGCAAACTTCTGCAGGACATCCTTCGTGTACTTTCCCTGATGTACAAATGTTCCTTCCGAAGTTTGTTTAATTTGTAAGCCAAGGAAGAATTTCAGCTCGCCCATCATAGACATCTCAAATTCTTTGCTCATCACATCTGCAAACTTTTTCACAAGAACATGAGAGGAACCACCGAAAATGATATCATCCACATAAATCTGAACTATTAAAGTGTCATTGCCTTGCCTGAGGAGAAAAAGAGTTTTATCAACTGAACCCATTTTGAATCCGTTTTTAAGTAGAAAAGTTTTCAATCTAGCATACCAAGCACGAGGTGCTTGCTTCAAACCATATAAAGCCTTTTGCAACTTAAAAACACGATCAGGAAAATTGGGGTGTTCAAAACCAGGCGGTTGTTTGACATAAACTTCTTCTTCTATAAAACCATTCAGAAAAGCACTTTTTACATCCATTTGATAAAGCTTGTAACCATGTGAAGCAGCCATTGCAAGCAAGATACGAATGGCTTCTAAACGAGCAACAGGAGCAAAAGTTTCACCATAATCAATACCCTCCTTTTGACAAAACCCCTGAGCCACTAATCTGGCTTTGTTCCTGACAACATGACCATCTTCTCCTTGTTTGTTCTTAAAAACCCATTTAGTCCCAATTGGTTTACAAGAAGGAGGAGGATCAACCAAAACCCAAACTTGATTTCGTTCAAAATTTTCTAACTCCTCATGCATGGCATTGACCCAGTTAGAATCAGATAAAGCATGTCCAACATCTCGGGGTTCAAAAGAGGCAACAAAAGCAGTATGAGCAAAAACACAATAATTTTTGTTTTTCATACCTCTGTTCCGTGTCGTTCGCTCATTCAAGTTACCTATCATTTTTTCAGGAGGGTGGCGATTCTGAATGTGGCGTGGTGCTGTACGTTCTGAAATCGCCTCTCCTTCAACTGCAGCCGGTACCTGATCAAAAGTCGGTGAAGCTGCAGGCGCTGCTGTAGATGTACGTGTAGGCAATGGTCCATCCTCCAAAGTGGTGGAGGATGCCTGCTCGAGCTGCGCGCCAGGCTCCCCCTGCATCACAGGCGGGGTGTCATCGTCGTCGTCATTGTTGTATCCATCTTCCTCTTGCTCATCCTCAAAAATATCCTGCCCGATCTCATCATCACCTGCACATTCAAAAGCAAAAGAAAAACAAGGCATTGTCTCGTCGAAGGTGACCTCACATGTCTCCTCGATGCGGTTAGTGTCAATATTAAGCACACGGTAAGCACGCCCTTGCAAAGCATACCCCAGAAATAACCCATCAGAAGAACGAGACTCAAACTTATCCAAGTTTCCCTTTTTTAGAATAAAGCACTTGCAACCAAACACTCGAAAGTGGGAAACTTTGGGAGGACGTCCAAATCTCAACTCATATGATGTTTTCTTCAGGAAAGCTCTCAGAAAAATTCTATTAGCAACATAGCAAGCGGTGTTGATTGCCTCAGCCCAGAAACGTCTAGGGGTTTTATGTTCATCTAGCATTGTCCTAGCCATTTCAACAAGCGTGCGATTTTTCCTTTCAACAACACCGTTCTGAGGAGGAACATAAGGAGAAGAAAATTGATGATCAAGACCATGTTCTGCACAAAAAGCTTTCATACGAGAGTTCTTGAATTCCGTACCATTGTCACTGCGAATTGCTCTAACGGCATTATTTGACAACTCATTTTTCAGCTTCAGAACAAGATCATGAACATGTGAAAAGGCGTCATCCTTAGATTCCAGAAAGAACACCCATGAGTATCGAGAAAAATCATCCACAACAACGAGCACATACCACTTCCCACCAGCAGACCGAACACGGGCTGGACCAACAATGTCCATATGTAACAGTTCACCCGGTCGTCTCGTCATCACCTGCGTCACAGGTGCATGGGAAGCAGCAACCATTTTTCCATGTTTGCAGGGAGCACAAATTAAATCTTTTTCAAACTTGAGTTTTGGCAAACCATCAATTAAATCCATCGAACTCAAGCGACAAAGCAAATCAAAGCTCAAGTGGCCCAACCGACGATGCCACTTCCAAATATCAGGGAAACCACGAGCAACCAAACAACGAGTCTGTCCAAAAGATTTAGAAAAATCAACCTTAAAAACTCGTCCAAAGGGAGAAATCTTGCAAACAAGGTTGCCAGTAGAATCAAGAACTCGCGACCTGCCTTTCTTAAAACGCACTTCAAAATCATCTTCAAGAAGTTGTGAGACAGAAAGCAGATTATAGTGCAAATTTTGTACTTTCGCGACATCCTTTAGTATGAATTTATCAGTTACCTTGATGCAGCCATGCGCCAAAACCTTACCTTTACTATTATCCCCGAATGTAATATATTCCTTACCGCTCACGGGGGTGAGGCTGGAGAACCATTTGTCATCTCCGGTCATGTGGCGCGAACAACCGGAATCCATTATCCATATGTTCTCCTCGCCTCCATCCTGCAGTCAATGGCGAACACAAGAGTGAGCTAATGACTCAACACTGGGGTTAGGATAATGTAGAGAAAACCAGTGTTGGGCCACTTGCTCAAAAGAGGCATTAGCAAAATCAAACCTCTCGAAAGAATGACGAGAACCACGAGGGGGAAAACATAGCCTGTCATTCCGACGTGGGGCAGGAGCACGAGTATGTGGGCGAAAACCAAAAGACCAACTAGCAGGTTCACGACCCAAAATAGGACGATCATGAGTACCACGTGCAGAGTACTGCTCACGTCTCTCAGCACGCTTCCGACGGAAGCAAAACCCATAGAGATGACCATCACGATCACAAAAATCACAATGGTAATGCTTATGTGAAGGAGCAAAAGAAGCCTTAGCCTTAGAACCAGAAGCAACAAAGTTATGCTTAGGTCTAGCAGTGTGAACACATGGCGAAATAGATGGCTTAGCGTTCTGTGCAACATTGAAGTGTTTAGGTTTAGGCACCCAAACCTGCTTTTTTGGAACAGATCTCGATGGTTCAACTAACAACCCCTCAGATGTGACACATGGACCCTCTTTCCTAGGAGGTGGTCCAGTGTACTTAGCCAAAGGTGGATTCTTTTCAGAAATAGGAGGTCCACTCTTTTCACCAAAAACATGTTTCAAATCATATCCAGGTCCAAAACGCTCACTCCGTTTAATTTGAGCAATTGACATACCAATCTGAGGTTCACGAATAGAGCACCAACCAAGAATCACTCTCAAATGTTTATTTTCTTCTTCCAAAGCAGAAAACTTCACCCTCAAATCATTATTTTCAGCAACAAAAGTAGGGCAAGTTAAACAGGAAGGCAAAGCAGGACAAGAGTGTTTCTCCAACTCAATAACACGAGATTTAGCATTATTCAATTCAGATTTCAAGGTTGGACAAGAAGCACAAGCGTCAAGTGAAGCCGAACCAGAGTGAAGTTTTTCTAATTCAATCTTAGCATTTTCAAATTTGTCAACAATGAAGGCATGCTTAGATTGCAATTCAGAAAGTGAAACCATATGCACAGAGCACTCTTCACATTCTACTTCAGCAGGAGTAGCATCTTTTAAGTCTTTTAATTCAGAGATGACTCTATCATACTCAGCCTTAAGTTTTGCTAAAATCTTGTTTTGTTTATCAATAATTTTTGTCAATTCTTTAATTTCTTCTTCTGCTGAATTTTGTACCTCATTGTCAGAAGAGTTGTCGCTGAGATTAGAAGCTTCATCATCTTCTAAGGCCATGGTGCACATCCCTCCCTTGATGTCGGCGAGGAAGCAGAGTCCATCAGTTTTCTTTTTGGGCAGCTCATTCTCGGAGTCTGAATCACTTGAGTTCGAAGAAGCATCTGAAACAAAATCACCAAGAGAAGAAAACAAAACATGTGCAGCCCTTTTAATTTGCTTATCAGTGTACTTCTGGCCATTCTTCTTCATGCGCCTGTCACCCTTCTTATTCTTCTCCCTTGGTTGTTCCTGGCGCCTGGAGTTGTTGCCCTGATCAAATGTTCTCTTGTTCGGGCAATCAGCTGCAAAGTGGCCTCGCTCACCACAGCTAAAACATCCTTTTGAGCGTCTTCTGTTGCGTCGGTTCTCATAGACTCGCTTGAATTTGTTGGAGAGCAGCACCAACTGATCATCATCTAGCGTCTCCAACTCATCATCTGCAACATGACACAAAGAAGACAAGGCAAAGCTTGGAGGAACTGGATTAGTGTTAGCGTTAGTTTTACTCCCAGAAACCAAAGCCATAGGAACATCAGAAGAAGAAGCGCTAGTGGGATTTTTCAATTTGCGCTTGGAGAGGACATCAATCTCTTTTGACTTAAGCTTACTGAAAAGCTCGTCAGTGGTCAGAGTCTCATAGCCAGCGGACTCAACGATTGCCTCTACCTTCATATCCCACTCATCAGTAAGTGAATGCAACAATCTGAGAGCCCTTGCATGATCATTGTAAGGCATATCCTTATTAAGGGCTTTCATTTTGTTTACAATCACTTGAAACCTTGCAAAAAGATCTTCAATAGATTCACCAGGCAACTGAGAAAAAGCATCAAATTCTTTTCTATAAATTTCAAATTTTCGTGTTTTCACAGCGTTGGAGCCTTCATGATATTTCTTTAATTTATCCCAGATCTGAAAAGCTAGCTCCTCACTGGAAATACGATCATACTCGGGTTTACAAAGAGAAGCTTGCAAAATGTCAACAACCCGATTATTTGCTTCAAGAAGAGCAACAGCAGCAGGATCAGTAGGGTCCTCTGCAGGAATCACATATGTAGAGTTTTGTGTGATCCTCCACAGATTCATCCCCTTCCCCTTCAAATAAGCTTTCATACGTGACTGCCAATAGTCATAATCAGTACCATCAAAATGCGGAGCGCGTGTATCGAATTTTCCGGAGGTCGCCATGGTTTTCGTAACCGATTAAGATATAGAAAACCTTAACTGGCTCTGGTACCAATTGAAGGACCGAAACGGCGACCAGAGGGGGGGTGAATGGGCGCAAGTTCAAAAAAATAAAGTTTAACACTTCCCCTTCCTCTCAAAACTTAATTAAATCACGTTTTTCAAATCTGGACAGAATACTGTTTCCTTAATAAAAAGGATATGGACGAAAATCCGTAAGACCGATCAACCTAAAAATTTGACAGAAAAATCTATACAAAATTATGCAACTAACCCAACTGGAATCATGTCAATCGGACTTTCGGATCTTGAGATATTAAAGGAACAAGCAGACTGTATCAGACAATGACGAGAATAGATTAAGCTCTAATAAGATGCCCTAGCATGATTTTAGATGGATCAAATCAATCTTAACCTCAGCACAACATGACGCACAAGCACATAGATTAATTCACTAATATAAAAAATTGAGACAAGTAATGTGCTTACAAAAGTGCATCTAGCCTCCGCCCAAACATCCTCCCTCTCTTAATTGGAGAGATCAATAAAAATCCCTCACTTAGATTGAAACCCTAGGCTAGACTAGAGAGAGATGAACAGTACCTGCGACGATGAACAGTACCGCGCGTGAACAGTAACCGCGATGAACAGTAACTAACCGCGATGAACAGTAATCGCGAGTTACTGTAGCGCCGAGTTACTGTAGCGCCGAGTACTGTAGCGCCGCCTGTAGCAAAAGGGCTCAAACTCTCTCAACCCTAGGTGCCACGTATTTATATCCTTAGGGTGGCACGGCCTATTTACACATAACCCCCTACGCTAAATAAATTTAACGTAGGTGCGTAAATTCCAGTTACGTCCTCCATGACAAATTCCGCGATGTCCGCGATTCCTCCATCTCCGTGATGTGATCCTCGCGATGTCGCCGCACGACCATCCGAAATCGTATCGCGATCGCCGGAATCTCCATCTTCGGCCAACGCTCGCCGCACGAGCGTCCCGGTATGATGCATGGCTTTATGGCTCAACCAGCGAACCCCGGATTTTGTGGTGTAATCCGAAAACCTCCCTTGACGTCCTCTCGCCGTGTAGCCAGGTACAGTAGACGTACACCGCACGATCGCCTGTCCCTCGAACGCGAGCCTTGATCCACCCTTCACCGTCCCACGGTTCGTCGGCATGGCATCCTATCCCTGTTCTTCACTCGTCGCCGCATGTACCTCGTCTCCACCTGTCACCTGCAACCACACCTGCCAAGAGACACGTCACACGCACACCGTGTTGTCAATCGCTCATCACCAAGGTACTAGCCCACCGGCATCTCACACCCACAGGTAACAGACAGGGTTTCTTTTTATCCTCATCGAAATCACCCAAATTCGTGAAATTTCGGCTGAAATTCAGGTTTTAAAAGTGGTCTTTCGGTGAATGGTGCCGAAAATTAGGTAAGACCAAAAATTTCGGTGAGTGGTTTTAAAAGCAGTAATTTCGGTGGTCACCGAAAAGACCAAAATTCGCGAAATTGATGAAATTTTGGTCGGAATTTTTATCTTCCTGGACTACCCCGTCCGTATCTGCAAGGCTGACTCAGGATGTGTGTTTTCTTTAATTGAACTCAGGATGTGCTTTGATGTTAAGCTGAGCGGATCCCATTGCACAAGAACGAACTGAGAGAGCTGGCAAAGAGAGAGACGGGGACATGAGGCCCAACCTGAGCCATCTCGGCCCATCCCCGCCATTTGAGGCTCAGGCTCTATACCAGGCCCACCCTGTCTCCAATTTCTTCGCCTACGCGGACGCGTCGACGGGCTCGTCGTAACCTTTTTGTTTGGGACAGGCGAGGTATGAGCGTACGAGTCATTCAACTTCAACACGGCCGAGCCAGAGAATCAGAGATGGTCAGGTGGATGGGTGCTGGGTGGTGTTTGTTGATCCGGGATTTCTAAATACTCTGTGCTGGAAACTCTGACCTTTTTGATCCCGTTGCAAACTTGCAATGCATACGGACTGGGTTTGATTGCCCGCGAACTCTAAAAAACATCTGACACGAAAAAAAACTAAACCAAAGTAAAAGATTGAAAGGAGGAGCTCCATATTCAATCATAAGTTTTCCCGCTGTTTGTACTCCGTTATCGGCTTTTTCAGAAATGTTCAGAAGATTTTGCAGGCTTGCAGGTACCCATGCTTTGCAATTTGCATTGCTCATCAGTCAAGGCACTTGTCTCTACCTTCTAGGCTTCTACTAGTCACTCGTAATATTATATTATCACATAAAGCTTCCTCTTCTTAATAATATGTCGACTATGGCCAATGATATCGTAGACAAATGGCAACTCTTAAAAATGCCTAGGCCAGTTCACACTTGGCAGTCACCTAAATACGATTCAGGCTATTAACTACTTCCTCCATTCCAAATTGTAGATCATTTTAATTTTTTAGGTTCATAGATATTATTATGCACTAGATACATAATAATATCTATGAACCTAAAAACAACTAAAACAACCTACAATTTGGAATGGAAGAAGTATTAAACATAAAGCTTTATGGTTCATGATGGTTTTTATGATCACAATCTTGACTAATGCTGGTTTTAGAGTACACAATTGTCAGTTCAACGCTACTATGGTGTCTAAACCCTGAAGCTGCCACAACCCCATGCATGTCATCGAGATGCCCGTATTAGATATACTACATTGTAAAGATATTCTGGTTGTTGTGCTCAACTTGATTCTCTTAGAGATAGAGTTAGAGATAGATTGATCTCGTACTTGAGATCAAGTTGAGTACACAACTAACTCATGTAAATCCCAGAAGCTGTTGCCCCTATCTATTAACATGCAACCGTGGTCATCCAAGATAGGAAGCCATGTTCTTCCCATTCTTTCATGGTAATCAGATTCTATCCTCCACAAACACATCTAGTCCATGGCTCCATCCTCTTCCTCCACGAGCGCCCTGCCTCCTCTCGGCGCCCCGGTGACCAAGAAGCTCACCCATGAAAACTACATCCTCTGAAAGGCGCAGATCATACCAACCATCAGAAAAGCCAACCTTGTGTCGATCCTCAATGGGACGTCACAAGCTCCAGCAGCCACCATGGAAGTCACCAAAGATGCCAAGAAGGTGATCATCCCCAACCCGGAGTATGAGAGGTGGATGGAGCAGGACCAGCAACTCCTCTCGTACATCCTCAACTCGCTCACCTCCGACGTCCTCACCCAAGTGTCGACGCTCGAGTCCTCAACGCCAGTCTGGGCGGTGCTGGAGACCATGTTTTTGGCGCAATATCGCACACAAATCACCAACCTCAGGATGCAACTTGCAAACTGCAAGAAGGGTGGCATGATTACACCAGCATACTTCTCTAAGATGAAGAAACTCGGCGACGAGCTCGCAGCTACCGGCAAGGTGATAGAAGACGATGAGATGGTGACGCTCATCCTGGCTGGCCTCGACTTCTACTACAACCCGCTGGTATCTTCTGTTGTTGGGCGCTCAACTCCCATCTCGGTGAGCGAATTGTACTCTCAACTGTTAGCTTTTGATTCAAGGTTTGAGCTACTCCACAAGAACTACAAACAACGGCAACTACCAATCCTTGGCAAACGCGGCATCCCGTGGTCAAGGAAACTACTGTCGCCGTGACAGTGGCGGCCATGGTGGTCACGGTGGCCGTGGCCCTACCAATTTGGGTGGCCGCGGCAATGGAGCACAGAAGCAGCCTCGGAACTCCAACAACAAGCCCATCTGCTAGATCTGTGGCAAGCCCAACCATGAGGCTGCAGATTGCCGGCACCACTATGACGAGTCCTACCAGGGCCAGGCCAACACCAAGGTAGCTGGCTCGGCTACTACCAGCTATGGAGTAGACACCAACTGGTACGTCGATGGTGGCACCTCCGACCACATCACCAGCGAGCTTGAAAAGCTCACCGTCCGTGACAAATATCATGGTCAGGATCAAGTGCACACAGCAAGTAGGTCAGGTATGAAAATTAGTAGCATCGGTCATACAGTTTTACATACCCCGCATAAAGATATACACTTGCAAAACATCCTTCATGTTTCTAGTGCCAACAAAAGCTTAGTCTCAATTCATCGCTTAACTTATGATAACAATGCTCTTATTGAATTTCATCCAAATCTATTTTTATAAAGGACCGGGCCACGAGGAGGGTAATCCATCAAGGTAGGTGTGAGGATGGATTGCACCCTCTAGTCTCGCAATCTATGAGAGTTGAGTCTTGGAATCAAGCTTTTAGTGCAATAAGGCCGTCTACATCAAGATGGCATAGTCGTTTAGGTCATCCATCATTTCCTATAGTTGAGCGTGTTATTAAGAATAATAGTCTCCTTTGTATTAGCGATCAAAACTCGAGTTCAGTTTGTGATTCCTGTTTGCGAGCTAAAAGTCATCAGCTTCCATATCACAAAACTAATAGTGTGTCACATGCTCCTCTTAAGTTAATTTTTACGGATGTTTGGGGACCCGCCCCTATTTCGGTTGGGAGACACACATACTATGTGAGCTTTATAGATGATTACAGCAAGTACACTTGGATCTACTTGATTAAAAACAAATCTGATGTCTTTTAAGTGTTCCATGATTTCCAAAAACTAGTTGAGAGAAAATTCGACAAAAAGATCATATGTGTTCAGAGTGATTGGGGAGGGGAGTATGAGAAATTATATTCCTTCTTCCAATGTATTGGCATCTCATATCATGTTTCCTATCCACACGCTCATCAACACAATGGCTCCACCGAAAGAAAGCATCGCCATATAGTAGAAGTTGGCTTAGCGTTGCTTGCAAATGCATCTATGCCCCTCAAATTTTGGGATGAGGCATTCCTTACTGCCACTTTTTTACTCAATCTACTTCCTAGCAAGGTTATAAACTTTGATACTCCTGCTCAATGTCTTCTCAAGGAAACTCCTGATTATAACTCCCTTCGCACGTTTGGATGTGCATGATGGCCAAATCTTAGACCATATAACAACCGCAAGCTGTCTTTTCGGTCGACTCGATGCGTCTTTCTTGGCTATAGCTCACTCCATAAGGGTTTCAAGTGCTTAGAACCGAACAATGGGTGGGTTTACATCTCAAGGGATGTGGTATTTGATGAATCAATCTTTCCTTTTGAACATCTACACCCAAATGCTGGAGCAAGACTTAGAAAGGAAATTCTCCTTCTTCTAGATAATCTTCTTAATCCAGATAGTGGGGTATTAAACTGTTTTGATTCGCATGCTTCTAATAATTCTGCTGGAGCTAACCTGCCACAGGAGCCAGATCACCCTTAGGCTCATGGGAGTGCAGAAGATCCAAGCGCAGGTTCCAGGGCTGATACGCCTGACAGATCTTGCATCCGATCCGAGGAGGATCAGGAGGATCCGCCCGCAACTCTAGCCGGACCATCGGAGCCCTCCGAGGATGCTGGAGCCGCTCAGAGTCCGCCGCGTGGGGGGGGGCAGAGATTCCCTCCGCAGCTGGCGCACGCGCGGTGAACCCGCAAGCGACGAGTGGCACGTCAACAACCACCCCTCAGCGGGCTGCTTCTCCCTCGACGACAGCTGGCGCGCACTCGGCCGGAGAGGTCCCGCTTACCTCGACAACAGCTGGCGCGCACTCGGCTGGAGAGGTCCCGCCGCTGTCTCCATCAGGACCCTCTGCCCCCTCAGGATCCCCTGCTCCCTCTCCAATTCAAGCTACACCGCCAAGACCAAGAACACAGCTACAAAGTGGTATTATCAAACCCAAACAAATCACTGATGGGCATGTACGTTGGTGCAATGCTTGTGTAACAAGAGAACCAAGCACTGTACATGAAGCATTTGCAGATTCTCGCTGGTAACAAGCTATGCAAGATGAGTTTGATGCATTGCTTCGGAATCAAACTTGGTGCCTAGTACCTCCTAAGCAAGGTCATAATCTCATTGACTGTAAATGGGTGTTCAAGGTCAAGAGAAGTTAGATGGGACAATTGAAAAATATATGGTCAGGTTAGTAGCCAAGGGGTTTAAGCAAAGGTATGGAATTAACTATAAAGACACATTTAGTCCAGTAGTTAAAATTGCTACTATTAGATTGGTTTTATCAATTGCCGTATCAAGAGGATGGTGCATGAGGCAACTAGATGTGTAGAACGCGTTTTTGCATGGTGTTCTGGAAGAAGAAGTGTATATGAGATAGCACTAGGTCTTGAGAGTACCTCTACACCACATTTTGTGTGCAAGCTAGATAAGGCCATCTATGGTTTGAAGCAAGCACCGAGGGCATGATACTCGAGGTTGAGCTCTAAACTCATTGATCTTGGTTTTAGAACTTCAATATCAGATACTTTATTGTTTATTTATTCCAAGAGAGATGTCACTCTATTTATGCTCATATATGTTGATGATATCATTGTTACTGAAAATTCTATGGAAGCTATTGCAGCATTACTTAGAGATCTCAAGCAAGACTTTGCCCTCAAGGATCATGGTGAATTGCATTATTTTCGAGGAATAGAAGTGAGAAAGAATAAAGAAGGCATAGTTCTATCACAAGAAAATATGCTCATGATATTTTGAGCTGAGTAGGTATGTTAAATTGCAAGTCATCACCAACTCCTTTGTCAGCCACTGAAAAGCTCTCCAAGCATGAAGGTGAGCTGCTGGGTCCAGATGACGGTACACGGTATAGAAGTGTTGTTGGGGTATTGTAATATCTTACTCTTACTCGACCAGACTTGGCCTACTCTGTAAACAAGGTTTGCCAGTTCTTGCACTCTCCTACTTTTGTTCATTGGTCAGCAGTCAAGAGAGTTCTTCATTATGTAAAGCATACCTTTGATGTTGGTTTCAAAATCTCACGGTCCATCTCAATGCTAGTAAGTGAATTTTCTGATGCTGATTGGGCTGGGAGTATAGATGATAAGCGATCGACAGGTGGTTTTTGAAGCGTCCCCACATAAGTAGGGACTAAATGTGATACAAATATCAGTCCCAGGAGGCTGATAACACATTTATTCGACAGATAATTCAGTTACCGTACAACTCCCGAGGGAGTGGGCGTGAGAGCCACGCAGCGATAAGAAGTAAATAAACAACAGCGGCTAACCAAGCGACTGCCAAAAGACAGCACTCGGGACTACACGGCAGCAGCAGCATCTTGGAAAGGCCAACACCACAAGTAGCGTTGGGTGCGGACACAACCTCTACTCAAGGTCCTCGGCGATGAAGTCCGGGTCTTCCTCTGTAGTAACGAAGCAAGGGTGAGTACGAACGTACTCAACAAGTCCAACCCCATCCACGGAGGGGGAATACAAGCAAATATATGCACAGGATAAAGCAAGGATAGGCTAGAGTTTATTTGCAATAAAGCTAGATTTTCAACACATGCATAGGCTCGTTTTCAAACAAATTTTTGTAAAGCTTTTCTTTGGTAACCGAACATTGAGTGGGGTTGATCCTACACAAGGATTCAAGTTTTATTGCTATCGGACTTCCCGTCTGCCATAGCATACGGCACAGCTGCCGGACACTCCAAAACCCAATACACACACACACACACACCCGTAACCATCCATGCCCAAGCACTAGTTATGTGACCAAGCCGTAACTCGTCCAATGCCATGGACACGGCTACCCGGATAGATTTTAACTCTGCAGAGGTTGTACACTTTTCCCACAAGTAGGGTATCGCAGCACGATCACATTAGTGCCGGTGCGGATCCTAACAAAGTCATTACCCACCTTAGCTAAGACTGGCTAGTCCACACGGAAGCACCCAAGGGGTTCACGGCTCATCCACGAGGCCGTAACCGGGACCTAAGTCACCAAGATCTTACTCCTTTTCCATGAGCTCCCGTTGCTCACCAGCACACCTGAAGACTATCAGTTCAGCTAGTGGGATTTATGCTAAGCCGTTGCCCATACAACGGTCGAGTGGTTGCACGATGGTTGAATTAGGAAAGATGACACATCAACTCGGTCCTTAACCATGACAAGATGGACATCTCCCAACCTTGCTCAACCACTAAGGTACGAGCACAACAGTCTGGCATTTCACACAAGAAACACCCATCCATCTCATCTACACATTCCTTTCCTTTGAACCCGGAAAACCATTTTCCCATTTGAACACACACACACATTTATTCTCCAAATAAACCATTGTAGTAATGATTGCAGTTGAGTAACAAATTCCTAAGCGTTCTAGCAGTAGTTATCATCTAAACAGACCAAGTCGTATTTAGAGATAAACATAGGATAACAAGGAATGTTCATAACAATCAAGGGGTGGCTACCCAACCATGTCTTGCAAAGAAATAATATGCATTTTATAAAACAGGCCAATAGGTTGTGTTTGAAAAACTAGGTATTAAGTATGCATCAAAGGGTGGGATTGGACTTGCCGTCTTCAAAGCCTTCCGGGAGTTCTGGCTCGTGCTGCTGGTCCTTGGGCTCGGGCTCGCGGTCAAACTCCTCCTCGGGATCCTCCTCGGGCAATCCGCGATCTACGGCACACACAAATGGACACACAAATGAATAAAAGAAAGATTGGTTTTTAACCGTGAGCTCCGAACAGAAAACGTGAACGGAAAATAGGTAGAAAGATTATTTTTGGGAAATTTGGATATGGATCAGCGAAAGTATTTCGAAGGATGACGTGGTAAAATTTGGGATCAATTGGAGGAAGTTTGGTGCATGAAATGACGGGTTAAACATGAATTAAGGGCTTAAACAGGAGGTTTAGGACTGATTTGTAATAAATCAGGGATCTATTTATGAATACTTTTGGAGGTGGAGGGGCCTATCCGCGAATAGGTTTATGAGAGTAGTGGAAGGACTATTTCGCGAATAGTAGATTCTTTGGGGTTAGATCGGAATTTTGTGGTTTCTTCTTCCTTCCCCTCCAGGAACTTGGAGAGGGAGAGAGAGGGTGGGGCCGGCGACGGCCGGCCGGCCGGGCTTCGCCGGCGGCGAGCCATGGGCCGGGGGCGGCGGAGGAAGGGGGCTCCATTTTGCCCCTTACCTTGGAGTTTCGGAGAGGGAAATGGGGCGGCCGGCGGTGGTTCGGGGGAGGCGGCGTTCGGGTGGAGGAGTTCGGGCGGTGGCGGGACTAGGCACGGGCACCCGGGTGGCGGTGGCGGTGGTTGGGTGTGGAGGAGGTGGCCGAGGCGCCCCTCCTTTTTATAGGCCGGCGGTGGCGTGCTAACCGGCGGCAAGGGGTGGGAGTCCGGGTCCGGCGGCGTACGACGGAGGTAGGGGCCGGGCAGGCCGGGCCGGTGGCGTGGGCGCTAGGAGGTGTCGTCGCGGCGGCGGCACGGCAAGGGGCGGGTCCGGCGACGTGCGGGGAGGTAGGGGACCGGCGGCGGCGCACCGGGCGGAGTGGCCGGCGGGGCCGGACCGACCGGGGAGCCGGTGCCGAGCGGCGGCACGTGGCCCGGGTGCGGGCCCAAGGTGGCCGAGTGGCGTGGCGCCAGGGAGTGTGGGCGCCGGCGGGAGTGAATGCGCCGGTGGGAGGGAAAAAGAGAAAGAAAAAGAGAGGGACCGGCGGCATTCGCGGCACGCGGTCGGAGCACGCGCGCGGCGTCTGACGACGGCACACGGCGGAAATTACGGGCACGGATAAAATGATGGGGGGCGGCTTGGGTGCCGGAACGGCGAAATCGTCAGGAAGATTTTAGATTTCCAGGAGCTCTGCGGTAAAAAGACTTTAAAAGTAATTTTTAACAGGTGAATTTAGGTTGGTGATTTTGCGGATGTTACAGTTTTGCTATTTATTATGGAGATAATCTCATCTCTTGGAGTGCTAGAAAACAGGCCACTGTGTCAAGATCCAGTATTGAAGCTGAGTACAAGTCCATGGTGAATGCAACTACAGAAGTTATTTGGTTGGAGTCTTTATTGGCAGAACTTGGGATAAAGCTAAAGGAACCTCTTTGCTTGTGGTGTGATAATCTTGGTGCCACATATTTACCTACTAATCCTGTGTTTCATGCAAGAGCTAAACACATAGAGATTGATTTTCATTTTGTAAGAGAAAGGGTCACCAAGAAACAACTACAAGTTCAGTTTATTGCATCAAAGGATCAGTTAGCTGATGGTTTTACCAAGGCTCTACTTGCGCTCAAGTTTGAAGACTTCAAGAACAATCTTAACCTTGAGAGAAAGGCAAGTTTAGATTGAGGGAGGGTGTTAGATATACTTGAGGTTTTGTGTAACAAACATTGTAAAGATATTCTGGTTGTTGTGCTCAACTTGATTCTCTTAGAGATAGAGTTAGAGATACATTGATCTTGTACTTGGAGATCAAGTTAAGTACACAACTAACTCATGTAAATCCCGGGAGCTGTAGCCCCAGTATATTAACATGCAACCGTGATCATCCAAGATAGGAAGCTACGTTCTTCCCATACTTTCAGCCTGAATTTGTGGATGACATTGCCAGTGCATTTTGGTGTCACTGTCCATTTTGCCGATCGAGTTCTTCAGACAGATTTCATCATGGCTACCAAACAGTAGGGCACAGCGGGCGCCACAAGAAATTGGCCTGCCCTGCAGGAAAAGAAACGAAGCGCGGATCAGTCCATGATTGACCTCCCAACCAGCAGGCATGTCTACCCCAACCATGCGGCTCTGCACTCTTCCTGGCGAGCACACGAGCTCCGCGTTCTGATACCCAAGACAAAGGAGAACGACGGCGAGCATGCGCGTTCGATTTACTCGTCCTTTCACCCCCTCCATCTCTTCATCGCCCAACTGGAACCATCGAAAGAACTCACCATCATTGCTGGAAGCGAAGAGTCGAAAAAGAAAAGGAAAAAAAACAGAGACAGATTGCAAAAACTGCTGTGCCTTGTCAAGCCGTCAGTGAACACTGCAAAGTCAAAAAGGCTAAGAGAAAGTGTGGCTGGTGAGAGGTAGCTGCCTTTCATGCTACAGATTGCGGGTTTTGCGTTCAGCGTGGGTGCAGTGCAGGAGCTTAGTTGCATCCAAAGAAGAGCTAGAAAGTCTCGTAGCATTTTTTTCTCCTAAGGAAAAGGCTAATGATATCGATGCGAGTTTGTTTAAATATTCATTCACGATCTGCTCTGTGTGTTCCATTCGAGACAGCCTTTGCAAGCCCTAATAATTCCATCCACTGACATGGGCCATCTCAGTCTCTCAGAGTTAGTGGATTTGATATTTTGATCTCGACATGTACATTAGCAAGTCCATGTAGGTTATTGCGTGCCACTACAGCAATATGTCATGGTGTTGCTGTAAAAGGAGTTAACATTCCATTCGAAAAAAAGTTGCAGTGAATATCATTGTTTGAATGGGTGATTTTTTTGGTGATGTATCTTATTTCTTTTGATGAAATCATGTTGCAATGTTCATGTCATGATGGCAAATATGGCATATGTGTATGATGATATTGCAGTATGGCCTGGAACTGAAAGAGTGAGCTGGGTGAAGGGACCCAGTGGCAGGTCATAGTGCCCATACATGCCAACCAACTCCAATTCCATGTCGCCGGCACAGCTAACACTGGATCTGATCCCCAGCAGCAAGAACCGGATAGAGATCATGAAAAAGGCAATTTGCATGGACCATGGGAAGTTGATTTTGTATATACTAACATCTCTACCACAAAAAAGATAGAATCGGTATTTCTTGTTCGAAAAACAAAGAACAGTACAAACACGTTACACGTAATTAACATTCCTGTTCTTTAGAAACAAACAACTTGTTCCACGTCATCATCAATTTGTATTTTTTTTTGAGAACGTGCAATGCATATGTATCAATGTACTATCATTAAGACCCACTGTCAGATCAGGCCATACATTCCACCGGCAAGCATAGCTCATAGCGTTATACTAGCTACTAGCATTATTCACATCAATTCAAATTCAAAGATGGAGGTGTGGACGTAACAAATCTCATATATTCTAATGGTTTGATCTTATGCTCCATATTTAGAAATAAGCATTGGCATAGTAACCTCCCAAATCTTTGGTCATTAAGCTCGGATCAAAGAAAGGAAATGCTCAAAGCCAGGAAGCTGCTCAGTGCTAAAAGAAAAGGAAAAAAAAATGTTGAAAAGGGGACCTCACGTGCGCTCCTTCCGGTGATCACGTGACAGCCCATCCTTTAGTTCTCCCGGCAGCGGCAAAGGCAACTCGTCAACTCCGCCTCCCTAATTCCGCGCCAATCTTTAACCCCCACCCCTCCGATAAACCCCGAAGAAATTAACTATTTCTTCTAAGATCCCTGAAGAACTTTGCAACTCCAAATAGCCCCTTTCGTGGAGCAGCCCTTCGCTGTAAACTTTCCAATTAGGACTCTAAAAGAATCTGGCCTTGAAGTTGAAGCCCCTGCCCGCCCCCGCCTCCACCTCCCCCGGCCGGAGAAGACCCTGATGCCGCTGCGGCCGGAGGCCTGAGGTTGGAAATGGGCGGGGTGACTTCATCGGTGGCCTCCAAGATGGCGTTCTTCCCTCCCAACCCGCCGTCTTACGGCGTGGTCGACGAGGAGGAACCGCCGCCGCCGGCGCGTGCCGCTCAGGGGACGAATGCCACGGCGGCGGAGGAGGATGCGTGCAAGGTGGCAACGAGGAGGGTGGCGATGACGGGCGTGCGGTGGAGCGTGGGCGTGGAGGCGAGGCGGGTGCGGACGCGGCGGGGCTCGGAGATCATCGCCATGTACGTGCGTCACCCCGGGGCCAGCCTCACCGTGCTCTTCTCCCATGGCAACGCCGCCGACCTCGGCAATATGTACGGGATCTTCGTCGAGCTTAGCGCACGCCTCCACGTCAACCTCATGGGGTAAGTACTTGAACTCTTGAGGTGCTTGTGTGATCGACGACTGATTTCTCGGGTAATTTTGACTCGGTTGGGCGTGCTCCACTCCACGCCTTGGGTAACTGCTTTAGTTACTGGATGATGATCCTGTGAAAAGAAACGATTTTTGGGGAATTAATTTTCTTATGAGAAACTGATCGGAACATATTTTTCGAGAAGGCCACAATCTGATCGGATCATCGTTTGATCCTTCAGAGTGGGCTTCCTTGATTGATTACATAAAAAATTGTTTTTCTTTTGTTTGGCTCTGTCGTTTTCTGTGTTGTTGATGGTTTTTTGTTTGACTCGTGAAGTGAATATGATGGATATAGTGATCATACGGTCCTCCGTACTGTTATTGAGTGGGGGTGAAGTGCTGCTACTGCGATTTGCATTGATGGTTTTCATTAGCTTTGTATTTCTAAATGGGGTTTTATTTCTGTTGTTAAAGTTGTATCATGTGCAATTGATGCTCCTGATTCTTTTAAGGAATTCAGTTTTTCGCATGATTTATGGGATCAGGGGAGAGCATGAGCGTGGTACTTGGCTAAGATTTAGTTTGCCATTGATACTTGGCTGTGTAAATTTTGTGTTGCTGCTGCTGTTGCAGAGACTGAGAGTGGTAATTTCATTTACCATTTTACAATGAATTTGTCAAACTTGAACCTGAAAAATATTTCATTCTTTTTTATTTTTAATGTCCATTCAAGATTAAGCTGTTAATGACGCTTTTCTGGTCTAGTTATCCATTTTTTTTTCCTGGAAGTGGCATGCTCAAAGGTTTCAATATGATTTTGTGGTTGTTTCCCACTGCGTACTGTAGACAGAAAACTAATCATTGGCTTCAGTTTACAAGATAGCGCATTACAGTTTACTTGACATGATTGCTTGTATTGCTTGATTAGCCTACAAGGTCTGCACTGTCTGTCTGTCTGTCTGTCTGAAGCTGGATTATAAACTTGTTTATGTGGGCCACTGTCACTCACGTCAACAGTATTTTGATCTTTCATGGGATTTGCTTTCATACACGTTTCCTGCTCAAGCAGTATATTTCTTCGAGTATGCTGCATCATATTTAATAATTTACTTGCTATTTGAGCTAACTATTTGGCTACACAATGACACTCAAGTTCACAGTAAAACAACCCCTCTGTATGTCCTACATGTTACCCGGCATTAAATCTTTCGCTCAATCCAAGGATCAAATTAAGTCAGGACCAGGTTTGTAGCAACAAAACCCAGACAAATGAACCGTTAATTAGATGGATGAACCACGCAATGGCGCAGAACACGTTAGGGTGCCCATTCCAGCAGATACTGTTAGGTGAAAGTAGGCAAATATAGTTTTTTGGTATTTATGTTATTCAGAAAAAAATTCTTACACAATTTTTAGCTCTATTTACGAAAACTTACCTTCATGGTTGAATCTTGCACTAGGAGTTTTATTCTTTAACATGACTGTAACATGCAAAGTAGAAATACTCCAAAAGAAGGCCACACATATATACCTTTCTATTCTCTCCATTTGTTTTCGAGGAACACATTTGTATTCTCTCCTTAGTACAAAATGCGTAATACCCTATTAAGTACAATTAAGAGGACAAGAGGAATTTTCACACTAGGGTGGGGATGGGTGCAGACTGCAGGAATGTGAAGAAAAGGAGGGAACAATGACATGGTCCAGGGGTTTTGTTTGTGCAGAAAAGTGAGACAGTGAGTGATGGGTTATGGGTAGGAGCAGTTGACAGAAGAAGGCTAGATTGATTAAAAAGAAAATATTGTTGAAACAATTTTTGTTTTAAGATGGTTAAAGATAAAATGTCAAAGTGAGTTTGAAAGGGCATGTCATATACTGAAACGGCTGCCATTACTCGTATCAAACCAATAGCAATTCTCAGCGCTATTTTTCCTAGTAAATAGATTCCTCTTATTGGCACACAGTACCATCAAAAGTTCATGAGATACTATATTTTGGTAACCCATCCTGCATGAGCTGAAATCAGCATATTGCACTTGATAATTGATTTGAAACGCATGAAACTTCCACTTTTTTATATATATCGTAATTGACTGGAGCGCCAAACTTAAGAAGCTGCCTGCCCTCAATAAGTCAATAACCATTTAAACTCGGCTCTTATGTAAGACAAAGTCAAAGAGAACTGTTGTGCAACCTGCATCAACTATTTATAGTATTCTGTTGGAGTAGGATCACAAAACTTATTGTCAATTTCATTTCCATGGGCCACAACTTAGGGTAGACTGTTGCTTGTATGAAGATGCAGAACAGACCTTCATTTTTTTTCTGTTGCTATTTTTTTACTAGTGTATTAGGGTTACTGTGTGAATAGTTTTATGATATGGACATTTTCATCGACGTGAAGACATCGATCATGCTAGCTTCTTTCTTCATGCTGGTTAAGCCACTTAAATAACTACAATATGCTGCAAGTCTAAGTCCCTGAAGCCTTAGCAAGTTCTGTGATCA
This sequence comes from Setaria italica, assembly GCF_000263155.2. Classification (NCBI taxonomy): domain Eukaryota; kingdom Viridiplantae; phylum Streptophyta; class Magnoliopsida; order Poales; family Poaceae; genus Setaria; species Setaria italica. The sequence goes on along the minus strand of NC_028455.1, from coordinate 31,474,199 downwards.
TGCTATTCTCGATAATTGAAGTTGCTTGTCTTAAAAGAATTTCATCATACTTCACAGGTATGATTACTCTGGTTATGGACAGTCATCAGGCAAGGTAATTTTATCTCTATCATTTTTTAAACTAATGCTCATACCACATCATATTCAGTAGAGGACCAACTCACAATATTATTAGACGCCATGAAATTTATTCGTGCTCGAGGGAGTTTGATTCGGGGGATTATTGATCTTAGCTAGTTCGTTTTTTTAGTAGTTGCTTCTTTCTAGGAATAACAGTAATGACAAAATGTTTCTGGAAAATCCATCTTCAGCCAAGTGAAGCTAATACCTATGCTGACATAGAGGCTGCATACAAGTGCCTTGTGGACGTTTATGGGACTAGACAAGAAGACATTGTTCTGTATGGTCAGTCTGTTGGCAGTGGACCAACCCTCGATTTAGCTGTTCGTTTGGATCACATAAGAGCTGTTGTTTTGCACAGTGCAATACTGTCTGGCTTGCGTGTCATGTATTCTGTGAAGAAAACATACTGGTTTGACATATACAAGGTTTGCATCGCTGACTGAAGTATCTAAGATAAGTAATTCGCACACTGTATATGCTAACACTTATTTCCTTTTCAGAATATTGACAAAATTCCACATGTGAAATGCCCTGTTTTGGTAATCCATGTAAGTTCCTTGTATATATCCATGTGCTATGATTCTTGTAAATCCTAATAGCTTCAGATAACTAAACTGAGGTATTTTTTTTCCTTGTTTTCAGGGCACAAATGATGATGTCGTCGACTGGTCTCATGGGAAGCGGCTCTGGGAGCTGTGCCGGCAGAAGTATGAACCTCTGTGGATTGAGGGAGGTGACCATGGTAACTTGGAGAGATTCCCAGTGTACGCAAGACATTTGAAGAAGTTCCTATCGGCCATAAAAAAACTGCCAGCTGAAAAAGAATCTGCAGCTGAGAGTGAAAAATCACCAGCTGAGAACAAAACACTATCTGATGATGTAGCTATTTGCGAGGTTCCTTCCATGATCTCGCGAAGGTTGGAGCCATCGAGAAAGAGCGCGATTCATGAGCAGCCTATGCTGGGCACCGGACATGTGGACAAACGCAGGCGAAGCACAGGCCACAGAGAGAAGGCGAGATCCAGCACAGACAGGAAAGAAAGATCAAGGAGAAGTGTCGACTGCTTTGACAGGATTGATGAACACGAGCAATCAGAAAAGCCAAGGAAAAGCTTTGATAGGTTGGTTTTCTCTGCTTGTCTTGCACATTACAATTTCATTTCGTTGATCTGAAGAAGCATTCCCCCTACAAATTTGGACTTTTCCTTATAAATTGCATCAATTTCTTACTTCAAGAACATTAGCATTATATTGCCTATGATTTTTTTCCTTATGAATTTATGATAATGAAAAGGTGATAGAATTGTACCGAATTGAAGTTCACAGTAATCGTTTGCAGGATTGGAGAGAAGATTAGATCGATGGGTCTGTGCAACGTGGATTGCTTCAAAGAACCTTCTCACAGCACTGAGCCTTGTCCTTCCGAAAGAAAACAGCAGTGAGCCTCGCCGTGGTCACTGAGTGGATTTCTGGTTGCTGTCAGTATTCCCCCACCCCCCAGCTGCTTAGATACAGGTTTGTGTTGCTCCGTGTGATGGAAATCATAATATGTTCACGAACAGTAAAGAGAAATATAGCACGACCTTCTTAAGTTACCTTCTGATTCTTTGCCCCTATACGTTGGTTGAAACTTGTAAACACAGCGCTGTGATATGTACAGATGACTGTTCAGTCTGTTATCAGCAAGAAAGATTGCCTCGAACAAGATTAATGCAATATAGTGGATGCCTTCGGTTCAGTTGAATCAGTTTTAGCGTACGAATTGTTAGACAAAAGGAACTACTTTTCCATTGGTGGCTGAAGTAAAGGATCTGTTTGGTTGTTGTACTAGGATTGCCAATGTTCACCATATTTTTTTTTGCCAAACTTGACCAAGTCTAGTTAATCAAATTGTTCGAACCATTTCTTAGTCAGTGCCACAGCTTATGGGTACAAGCCAGCAACCCAAACATCTACTAACGTGATGACCAAACTGAGGCCTCCTTTATATCTTATGTAAGATAGATAAACAACTTATCTTTAAAGCGCATATAGCTTACGTACAACAAATCTTTTAACATCTGTCAATATTTGTTGACATTCGTCAACATTTTTTTAAAAAATCTGACTTAATTGTTATCAACATTTCTTGACATTGGCTAACATTTTTTATATATACTAGCATTTTTCTTTAACTTTTTTACATTCACAAATATTATTTCTCAACATTTTTTTACCTGCACCAACTTTTTTTTTGCACTCACCAATATTTTTTTTGCACTCACCAACATTTTTTGCTCAGCATTTTTTTACATTCACCAACATTTTTACGTAAAAAATATTAAAATAGTTCATCAACTTTTTTACATTCACAAATATTATTTCTCAACATTTTTTTACCTGCACCAACTTTTTTTTTGCACTCACCAATATTTTTTTTGCACTCACCAACATTTTTTGCTCAGCATTTTTTTACATTCACCAACATTTTTACGTAAAAAATATTAAAATAGTTCATCTAAAATGTTGAGATACTCCTCCGTCATGTAATATAAGGCATCAAAGTGTTCAAAAAATTTGTCCTAAATACAAGGCATTGTAGGCACATTTGGATAATTTTCATTTAATTCTTTCTATAATTAACAAGATCACTAAAAATAAGAGTCAACTGCTATTAACTCAGATACATGCGTCTTTTACTACTACTAATATGTCCTAAAATCTCTAGGATGAAAGGAGTAGTTTGTTGAGCCGTTGTGGGTCAGTTATTAGGCTAGATGTTTAATTATCTAGAAGATGGATATGACTTATAACGGTAGCTGCAGGCTCTCCGACAATCGAATCCCTTTCGTTAATGGCCCAAGAAAGCCTATATCTTCTTATTTTGAAGAAAAGGCCTGTTGGGCCTTACAGAAACGACTTCGACTCATATAAGCCCAGCCCGCTATCCGAACTACACAGGCAGATGGGCCTGTTTGGAAGAAAAATGGAATCGACCCTTCGCCTCGATCCACCGTCCAATTCATCATCGACCGTGCTGATGTGAGCTCGGGCTCCAGCCCTTCTAGATGCTTCCTCAGCGCCTCATCTCCTTCCTCCTCTTGAACCCGCCCGCCCCGCACAGCTTACAAAAACCCTAACCCCCCTTATCCTCTCCCTCTCCCTCCCTCTCTCTCTCTTCCCCCGAACATTGGCGCGCCAGCTCGTGGCACACGCGGTCCCTGACTCCCATGGCGCCGGCGCTGAGCGGGACCCTGGGCGCGTCGTCGGTGGCGGCGCTGCGGCCCTGCGCGGAGAGGAGGGCGCCGTCCGCCGCGAGCTCGGTCGCTCCGCGGGGGAGCGGGGCGGTGAGGTGCCCCAGAGGGGTCAGATGGGAGGCCGAGAGGAGCAGGGGGAGATTGGTCACGGTGAGGTGCGACGCGGCCGTCGTGGAGAAGCCCGCCGGGGAGGAGGCGGCCGAGGAGAAGTTCGAGTACCAGGCGGAGGTGAGACGTGGGCGCCGTGCATATCCGTAATTCATGTTGTTTCAGATGAAATTTGTCAGTTGGTATAGTTACAACTAGTTCTTTTAGGTGGATTAATGTGATAAAAGGTTATCTGACACGAGTTCGGCAGAAATGTTGCCAAATTTGTATGGGTGAGAGTAAGATTGAGTGTGTAGCTTTCATTTATGTGAACGCTGGCTACTGAAACACGTTCGTTTGTTTCTGCTTGTGTTTGTGTAGGTGAGCCGCTTAATGGACTTGATCGTCCACAGCCTGTACAGTCACAAGGAGGTATTTCTTCGGGAGCTTGTCAGGTTTGTAGCTATTCCTGGTTTGGACATAATTAGTTTATACAATTATCCATTTGATGACATGAACTAGTAATTTATGGATGCTATTTTATCTGGAGTTCTATACAGTAATGCCAGTGATGCATTGGATAAGTTGAGGTTTCTTGGCGTGACTGATTCTGCTTTACTTGCTGATGGTGGAGAGCTGGAAATAAGGATTAAGCCTGACCCTGATGCTGGAACAATTACTATCACGTAAGTTGCTGTTCTAAGGGATGTGCTTGGTCGTGTTCTCAAAAGACGCTATGATAGCACTGTTTGCTTATGATTATCGGTTACTACAGTGATACTGGTGTTGGGATGACCAAAGATGAGCTCAAGGACTGCCTTGGTACGATTGCTCAGAGTGGCACCTCAAAATTTTTGAAGGCCCTCAAGGTGCAGCGTCATTCCTTCCCTTTCCATTCTTGTACATCTGTGTGTGATTGTTTTGTTGCTAATGTGGGATTAATTTCTTCCTCAGGAGAACAAAGACCTTGGGGCTGACAATGGTCTAATTGGTCAGTTTGGTGTTGGGTTTTACTCGGCTTTTCTTGTAGCAGAGAAGGTATGAAGTATATCTTGATGGTGCCTTTTGTTATAATACTTTAAATGGAACACACTTTTTTTTTTTGACAATTTGCATGTGGGCTCAATGTGCTACCAATGCTAACATTTTGCCAATCACGGTGCAGGTTGTGGTGTCAACTAAGAGCCCAAAATCAGATAAACAGTATGTGTGGGAAGCTGTGGCGGACAGTAGCTCTTATGTCATCAAGGAAGAGACTGACCCTGAGAAGATGCTTACTCGTGGAACTCAGATTACTCTCTTTTTAAGGGTATGTTCCTGATATTGTCATGAAATAGCTAGATTTATATTTTCTTTTTTGGTAACAGAAATCTTACATTCTTGTTACTTTTGTAGCCTGATGACAAGTACGAGTTTGCTGACCCTTCAAGGATTCAAGGCTTAGTGAAGAACTACTCTCAGTTTGTATCATTCCCCATATACACGTGGCAGGAGAAATCAAGAACTGTTGAGGTGGGTCTTGATAGTGATTATTGCTGATTCCCTTGACTATGAAAGTCCTTTGGGGCTACTAGCATATATTGCCTTTTTTATTAATTGCACTGATCTAATCTTCTTGATTGACAGGTTGAAGAGGATGAAGAGCCAAAAGAAGGTGAAGAGGCAACAGAGGTTAGTTTTTCTGAATGGGCTGCTTGTGTTTTTCTAATGTTTCTAGTGACCTCACACCTTTTGCAACTAATTCAGCATGGTTTAACATACAGGGTGAGAAACAAAAGAAGAAGAAGACTATTACTGAGAAATACTGGGACTGGGAGCTGGCTAACGAAACAAAACCCATTTGGGTAAGTGTGCAGTTGATTGATCATCGCATACTTTTCTGGTACTTGTGGGCACTCTAGTCTCCACATTGACAAGTGTACAGGATTTAGTAATGGCCATTGAAGAAAAGGATACAGATTTTTGAATTCTATTCCCTCTGTGCAGATGAGAAGTCCAAAGGAAATTGAGAAAACTGAATACAATGAGTTCTATAAGAAGACATTCAATGAGTTCTTGGATCCTCTTGCCCACACTCACTTCACAACAGAGGTTTGTGATTTCATCAAACTCCACTCTATTAAGCACTTAATTCTCACATTGAGTACTGTCTAACCTGACCTTTTCTTTTTACAGGGTGAGGTGGAGTTCAGGAGTGTTCTGTATGTTCCAGGAATGGCACCCCTCAGTAATGAGGAGATAATGAACCCCAAGACCAAAAATATCCGGCTATACGTCAAAAGAGTCTTCATTTCTGATGACTTTGATGGTGAACTGGTACATTATCTAGCAACACTAACACTATTTTGGTATTAACTTTTAGTATTCATTAAGTACGATGGGATAATAAATTACTGATTTCAATATGTATCTTGCAGTTTCCAAGATATTTGAGCTTTGTGAAAGGTGTTGTAGATTCAAATGACCTTCCCCTCAATGTTTCTCGTGAGATTCTTCAAGAAAGTCGAATTGTAAGTTGTGGGCAAAATGCCTATCAATTTCTTACTTCAAAATTGGAGACTCGGAAGATTCTTATTTACTAGAGAGTCCTTTTGTGTGCAAATATGTGGAGATAATCTTATTTTCTATTCAGGTAAGGATTATGCGCAAGCGACTTGTCAGGAAGACATTTGATATGATTGAAGAGCTTGCTGAAAAAGAAGATAAGGAGGTACAACTGAATCTTTATTTTACTACCAGTTATTCTGTTTACTTGATGTTAAAGCTCTTTAATTTGTGCTGTAGGACTACAAGAAGTTCTGGGAAAGCTTTGGCAAGTTTATCAAGCTTGGTTGCATTGAGGACACAGGAAATCACAAGCGCCTTGCTCCATTGCTGCGTTTCCACTCTTCTAAAAATGAGGGTGATACGATAAGCCTTGACCAATATGTAGAGAACATGCCTGAGAGTCAAAAGGCGATATACTACATTGCTACAGATAGTCTCCAGAGTGCAAAGACTGCTCCTTTCTTGGAAAAGCTGGTCCAGAAAGACATTGAAGTATGTACATGAATAGACATACGTGATTATGAGTAAGAGCTGTTTCTCTTCCATTGCTCTGACCCAGGATACTGGTATTTTGTTATTTAGGTTCTCTATCTTATTGAGCCAATAGATGAGGTTGCTATTCAGAACTTACAGACCTACAAAGAGAAGAAATTTGTGGATATCAGCAAAGAGGATCTGGAATTGGGTGAGGAAATGCTCAAGTTGGCTCAGACTGCTATTCACTATTTGTATATTTGCTTGACGTTAACTAATATATATCTGAACTTGTATTCGCAGGCGACGAAGAAGAAGAAAATAAAGAAACAAAGCAGGAATTCACACTCCTGTGTGACTGGGTAAAACAACAGCTTGGTGACAAGGTTGCGAAGGTCCAAATATCAAAGCGTCTAAGTTCATCGCCGTGCGTTCTTGTATCTGGCAAGTTTGGTTGGTCTGCCAACATGGAAAGGTAGGATTACTGTTCACTTGTGCAATTAGATCATTAGAAGAATCATGACCTGTTTCCTAATGTATGTTTCCCAAAACTAGGCTCATGAAGGCACAAACGCTTGGTGACACGTCAAGCTTGGAATTTATGAGGGGGAGGAGGATTTTTGAAATTAACCCTGACCACCCTATTATCAAGGATTTGAACGTAAGGATAATTATCTGTGACTCACCATTCAATAACAATTGATATGCTCGGTAACTAATATAAATGGGAAATATTTTTTGTTAGGCTGCTTGCAAAAATGAGCCTGAAAGCACAGAAGCTAAGAGGGCGGTCGAGCTGTTGTATGAGGCTGCTTTGATCTCCAGTGGATATACTGTAAGTACAATGAAAATACATCTCTTAATTCTAAGGTCATTGAAAAATCATTTACTGATATGTTTGAATATTTGTTCACTGGTGATGTCCAGCCTGAGAGCCCAGCAGAGTTGGGTGGCAAGATCTACGAGATGATGGCGATTGCCCTTGGTGGGCGATGGGGGAGGTCTGACACAGAGGAAGCTGAAGCAAGTAATGATGAGGCCAGCGCAGGGGCAGACGCATCTGAAGGCACTGTAACGGAGGTGATTGAGCCTTCAGAAGTAAGACCCGAGAGCGACCCGTGGAGGGATTAGTGAGTTATCTCTTGGGCATCCTTTGTTCAAGCTAGATATTTAGTTCTGACAGGGGGTGAAATCAATATTATGGGCTAGGACATTATTTGGTTACAAATCCTTTTATACGGGTTACTTCCATGGCAATTTTTGTAGGTGTAGACTTGCCAGCCACTTGCATTTTAATGTTGGATGGGGTAGTGGCCTTATCAATAAAGCATGAAGATCGAATGCATCAAAAAAGTTGAGATGTCCCTCTATAAGAAAAAGCTACTGCGCCACCCACATTGCATTTCTTTTCCTGTTTATATATTTTGACTGACATGTAGTCTTATCAAGATCAGATGTATTGTATTCTTGACTTTAGCAATGAGATGCAGTACTAATGATGAATGAAAGCCATTGCTAAGGCCGCTACGATGTGGTGATTGCCTGAGCCGTTTACACATCACGATAGAGTACTCCTTGTCTTTGCCTTCGTTATTGTACTGTACGGCAATTGGTTCATGTACTTGTCCGAGTGATCAACAGGGTAAAATGGTGATTGGAAAGCACGAGGTTAGAGCTATTGAAGTTTATATGATCCCTAATGTTGCATTAATGTCTTATTGTTACTATACCGTGAAGAAGTCAGGAACAGAAACGGAAGTAGGCAAGAGTAGCTCTAACAAAATGCTGCAGGCTGCAGAAACATTCATAAAACTTATGCCCATACTGTGGTAAAAAAAAAATAAGTAGAAGGAGCGAGTAAAAGTAAGTGTTCAATTTGAACATATGTTTCGACTGCTGTTTTCAAACTTGCGCTGTTAACAATACAAACAATTCCTTGCAACTAAAATGCACTCTGCAGCAATTCTGCCTATTTTTGTGAGTATTTTATCTTCAGGAATAGTCACTCCAGACTCCATGCTCCACCCAGACAGGGTTTCCAACATCATAAATTCTTAGCTACAGATCCCTACTTTCGGTGTCTGAACTTTCAGCTCTGAACACAAACGACACCCCATGTACAACCCTGGAGCAGTGGTAGCAATGCCTAAACTTTCCTGGAGCATTCAAACTTAGTCCCGCAGTCCTGCTCCTGCACTATGCAGTTACTCCAGTGCACATGCTAGTTCTGTGCCTCTCTCTCTAGACGTCTGCAGATGAGAAGAAACTTTGGTCATCCATGGAGCTGGAGATGAACATCACAGATGAAACCCATCCTGATCAGGCCTGATGCTCAGATGTTCAGGATCGATGACTGCCCTGTACGCTGTTTGCCCTGCATTGTGGAACCATCCATCGAAAGCGCGAGGCATCTGCTCCAGAGACTGAGAATTCGTTAGAATTCTTGAAAATCAATCCGTTTAGAAATGCATAGCCGCTAGCTATTTCTACTCCAAAAAAAAAGGCCTTTAGGAATAGGACTCATGAATCATGAGTACTTGAACATGTTTCATTGATAGCCCTGTAGACTACACACTAGGGTATGTGGAAATACAGATGTTCTAGTTTCAAAAGGAAAACAAAAAGGAAAAAGAAATACTGATGTTCTGCTTTGCAAACCTGAGAAACATGCTCCCTGAACGAGTCTCTCTCGTTCAGTTGGTCCTGCATGACTGTTCTGAACCCATTTGAACTGGCCACGCTATGAACGCCTTCCTGGACCATGCCTGACTGCGCCACTGAGAATCCGATTGGAGCAGATGAAGGAGCACTGGGGTAGCGGATAAGCTGCATGTCATCAAAGGAAACAGAGCGCGTTTTGTAATTTTGATGAACATTTCTTGCAAATACAAACTGGAAAGAGAGCAAGGAAGAACTCCCAGGTGTGATGAATCGACTGCATACATCTTTTGAAAGAAGCCCTTCTATGTTGAGGCCGAGCTGTGGATTGACAGCCGCAAGCTTCATCGATAGGAACTGCAAGATGAACAGGAAATTGTTTGATCAGTGTCAGATATTCAGTCAAATGAGAAGCTTTCAGTGGCTTTCCTTCTTTCTGAAGATTGAGGAGAGACCATACCTCGACCTGCCTTTGCAGGGACTGGACGTAGTTGATGATCTCATCCAGCATTACCGCCTTCCCGGTGACCTAAACCAAACCAAATCCATCCCAAGAAGAACAAAACGAGTCATTCTTGTGTAATTCACATATCAGGGGTGACAAGGCTGCTCTTTGGGTCAGAAGGCTCACTTTGCTGCAACCAGGAACAAGGTCTTGCAGAAGCTTCATCCTCTCGCTGATCTTCTCCCTTCTCAACTACACAAAAGTAAAGTTCGATGAACCAATTCAGTTCAGGTGCTACTCCTGAAATGTTGCAATAAAAGTCTGAATAGTATTGTAGTGCAGTTTGTATATACCCTCTCTGCGAGGCTGTGCCTGTTGGTTGCCTGCCCCTTCCGGGCCCTGACATGGATGTACCCTTCGCCTTCCTCGTCAGGCTCCTTCGATCCCTTCCGTTTCCTCTTGCCGGCCGCCGCCGTCGCTGCGGCCAGGCCATTCTTTTCGCCGTTGACGCCCTTGCTGCCCGAGCCCTCGTTTGCAGAACCCGTGGACGCGTTCGCTTGATCCGTCCCTAGAACGTCCTACGACGCAACGGCAACAAAGTTGTGCGACAAAGATTGGTGGAGACGGGTGAACAGTAAGTAGGGTGAGAACTTACCTCGCTTGATCTCTTCTCCGGCTCCGGTCCACCGGAGGAGCAGTCTCCGGTCGCGACCTCGCCGTGGACGCCATTGACACTGCTGCTCCCGCCGGCGACCTTGCTCCGGCGACCCGACGCCCCCTCCAAGGTGATGTTCGAGGCGCTTGCAGTGGGTGCTGTTCCATTTCCAGCGCCGAAGCAGGACGAGGAGCGCACCGCCCGCTCGACGAGGCCGGAGTCCACCGAGAAGTGCTCGAGACCGGCCGGCGGTGGGAGCTGGAACCCGGGCATCGGCGGCAAGAGACCCCCGCCTCTCCCGTCGGAGACGCCGCCGCCTAGCCCTGCGGTCTGAGAGACCGTCGCCCATGCAAATGAATCCATGGTGGGGACTAGAGAGAGAGAGAGAGAGAGAGATCAAACGGGTAGTTCTTGAATTTATGGAACTCTTCAGTATTGACCGCCCAAGGGAGCCTTTTACTCTTGTTTTAGCCTTTGCTTTTGCTTGCTTAGCTCGGTTTGGCATCGCAGTGTCCTCCCCAAAAGCATCTCTCTTCAAGTTTTTGATGTGGTATATAGCGAAGGTAGGATCATACAAATAAAATGCCCTGCAAATTCATTTCGAAATAGAATTCATCATTCTTATTTACGGCCACAAAATTTTCTGGAAATTAGCAATAGTGGACATTTCAAAAAAAAAAAAGAAATTAGCAGTAGTGTAGCTAACTACTCCACTGTGACTTCTTGCTTCTTACTCCTACCATTTAATCTGACATCTGACATTACCAAATCTCATGGCCTCCTGACTGACACTCTGACAGTGCCGACTACCACTGGCGTTGTTTAATCTGCCTGCTTGTAATTAAAAATCGTGTGTGTCCCTTGCTCTCTCATCATTAGTTGACTGTTAGCATAGTAGTGCTACATTGAAGAAAGCATTGGGCTGATCACTTGTAGACTCTATTTCCATTCAAAATGAGAGGGAGTTTATGTTTAAGGCCGAAGGCAATTTTCTTCTGAAAAAAGAGAGATCATCTTGATTTTTTCTCATTTTTTACATAGCTAGAATTTCCAAAGAAATTGCTACCATTCCTTCATGAAAAGATTCCAATGCAATACAGAGCAGTTGGCCTTACCCTTCTGACTCCCTTAACCTCTCTAATCTCCAAACACTTAAACAAAACTATCATTAGCCTCGGGGTCCGCGAAGCCCCGAATCTAATCTTTTGATTACTAAAGCAAACCACACAAGCTTTGATGCCGACTGCAATCTTTTACCCCGTTTGGACAACGCGGTAACTTCCTGCTGTTACTGTTACTGTTAAATCCTCCTTTCGGACGTAGCAGTAGCAGTAAAAAATCACAACGTAGTACTCACACACTGCGAGAGCCAAGAAGGCAAGAAGTGACTTGCAAGCCACTGCTGCTGCTGCTAGCACAAATCATGGCCGTCTCTTCTTTAATCGGGGCACCTTTCGGTTACGCTGTTGCTCCCACTTTTGCCCTTGCGCACTGTGGCATCCGACACAAAAGAACTGCTTGCCGGTCTTGCAAAGTGAAAGGGAGTTCAAGTCTTGAGGACGGCAACGAAACCGAGTGAACCAAAGCTTTGCGAGAATGTGAGCTGCTAGGTAAACACGGCTGAAATTGTAAAAGCGTGTTGCTTGAAACTTCCCCTACAGTCAGTAACATGGTCGATCTATGTAACCTGCTTACTCAGCAAGGTTTCATCTAGGCAGATTGAGTGCTAAACATCGAAAACTTTCAGCGGCTTTTGCCAAACAAGGGCTGATAGAAACTGTTAATTTTTGTCAAGGAAACAGGGGCTGCGCATCTTCAGTGAGCAAAAGGGGGTTGCTTGTGCAACGCCAACAGGGCAGCGGTAACCGATGTTTCATCAGATCAGAAGTCAGCCCTGTGTGCGGATTTAGCTACCAGTAGTCTCCTCCCGGCAGCTCAAAACATAAGGAGATGAAACACTTGTGACAGGTCAAGATGCCAGCTTTCGTCGTCAGTTTCTTCAGAGAGAGATCAGTTGGTAACAGAAAGGAGATGGTAACTTGAAACCGTGTCAGCATGCATGCTAAGCATGATTGAGATGCAGAGAAAAGTCTGCGGAAGCCGTTCAGAATGTCCATTTCCGAGAAGCAATGGTTACCGAGACGCAAAGAGCAGAGAGGGTCATTACCGAGACGAAATGATTAGTCAGGTAAGTTTATTCAAGTCGTACGGCTCGCAGTAGCAGGAACAGGGGGTCGAGGATAATCAGAGCGTGTCTAAACGCCCGTCAAAACTTGCAGGTCTGTATAGACGCGTCGAGGAGGGGAAAGCACGAAGAACCATGCAGATTGCTCATCAGGCTCTGTCACTGCATAAATTTTAGGCTTCCCAAAGATCAGCAGCTCTGCTCCCTGATCGCTTCTTAACTTGTCCTATGGGGACACGAAACATGATAACGGCGGTGATGCAAACAGTTTCCATTCATATGGTTGAAGTTAACATGGTCACATCGGATGTTCGGATGCTAATTAGGAGGATTAAACATGAGCTAATTATAAAACTAATTGCACAAATGGAGTCTAATTCGCGAGACGAATCTATCAAGGCTAATTAATTCATCATTAGCAAATGGTTACTGTAGCACCACATTATCAAATCATGGACTAATTAGGCTTAATAGATTTGTCTCGCGAATTAGACTCCATCTGTGCAATTAGTTTTATAATTAGACTATATTTAATACTTTTAATTAGTATCTAAATACCTGATGTGATAGGTGCTAAAGTTTAGCAGGGTAACCAAAACACCCCTTAGTTTCTGTTTCACATTGTGAGTCCTTAGTTTCTGTTTCACATTGTGAGTCAAGGTAAGGCACCCTGTTGTGTGTGAGCTCAAACAATTGTTTGTAGGATTCAGCAATAGAAAAATTCTTTTATGGACATAACATTTCCGAGGCAGGGATGGTTTTTTGTGAGAAATTAAACTCCCTCCAGTGAGTGTCACACCCTAAAATTTTTGAATTTAGGATATGATTAAAAAAAATAATTAAACAATAAATTTTCTCATAACTTTAAAAATTTTCCAACATTTATTTTCTTAATAGGAAATGTTGTATGGGAAAAACAATTGGTTGTTTTTCTAAATAGAGTTGTTATATGTGTGTTGTTTTCATGCCAATACATCTTGGTGTTTCTTGAGTGCAAAATATTTTAATATGCATTTAGACGATGTCCAGATCCTTCTGAGAATTTTCCAGCTTTTTCTAGAATTTATTCTCAATATCTTAGAGCTAAATCTATTTATTAGAAGGCTCTAAATTCTCTTTCATGAGTTCCAAGTATTTTATTTAGACTCCTCGTGTCCCAATCTATCTCCAGGATTTTTTCTAGAATTTTTAGAATTTTTGAAGTATTTTTCATGAATTAAATGAATTATCTGAATTTTCTAGATTTTTCTTTCACGGGAAATATATTATTCAAAAGAAAAGAGAACCAATCCTATCCATCCGAGCCCAGCCCGTGGGCTCAGCCCGCTCTACCCCACTCCGATCGCCTCCCGACCCTCCAGCCCGTCATGGCCCACCGGGCGGCGCCAGACCTTAGGCCGGCCATGACCTCCACTGCCGCCGGCCTTGGCGTGCGCGCCAAGCTGTAGCCGCTCCGCGCCTCGCGCCGCCCGACCCTCCTCCCCCACCGTCCTGCACGCCCCTGCCGTCCTGGTCCACCACTGCCTCGTCTCCTTGCCGCTGCCTGTTTTATGCGCCTTCGTGATCTATGTGTCTTAGTGTTTTACGCGCCTTCGTGATCTTAGAATTAAATCCTATCCCTTAGTGCGCTCTTTTAAAGTTTTCTTTTATTTTGGTGTATTGTTCTTAGTTGTACTTGTTTGTTTGCTGATATGTTTGTGCCGGTGATTGCTTCGAGTAGAAGGATCGTTGTTCGAAAGATTTGAAGATTAAGAGTTTCAAGAGAGTAAGAGGTGAAGAGCAGTAAGAGTAACTTTTCGTTGGAGAAAGGCAAGTGTCCCTAACCATCCTTCTATCTATGCTTATTTTTACAAGAATACTATGCATGCATTAATTGGAACATGAAGCGATCACCTAGGAAAACAGTGCAACCACAAGAACTATATGGCTCTGGTCTTGGCTAATTTATGAAAAACTCTAGTTTGTGGTAGTTTTACCTAAAAGGGGAAAGAGGGGGAGATAGTAGTTGGTGTATAACCCGACCCTCAAACTAATCTACTCTATGGTAGCTTCGCATTTGAGAGAGGTTTATGCATTGCGCTGATCATTAAAACCTTAGCGAGCTATCCTCACTAGGGAATTTTTGTAAAGGTCTCGTAGCGTCTCTATGCAATCACACCTCGGTAGTGTGATAGGTGCCTACTTTTGCACAACATGGTTGGGTCCAAAGTTCTTCTGAATTTTTACGCGACTTGTGGTGAAAGTGTACAACCTCTGCAGAGTGTAAAACTGATATATCAGCCGTGCTCACGGTCAAGAGTGGCCTGAACCCTCACATGATTAATAAACTTGAAGATGGACTTAAATTGTTATTCTGGTTATTTCTTGTGGCCTTGCTGAGTACCAACCATAAGTGTACTCATCCTTGCTTACCGCTGTTCAGTAGAGGAAGGTGTGTGAAGTCTTTTTGAAGATGATGCTGAGTTCTAGGCGTACGCAACCCCCAGTCGATTGCCTGTGAAGTTTGGAGCCTCCGTTTTCAGGATTAAGCTATATATCTCTGATAGACTCGTAAATTATTATTTATATTTCTTTACGTGATACTGTTACTGTTATTCACTGATGATGTCACTATATGTATGAAACTAGATCCTGACATACATATAGGTAGCATTTGATTTTATTTTAAAACCGGATGTGATAGCGAAGCAGAGACATCCATGAAAGTTTGCAGATGCATCAAAGGTTCTCCCTTTCTTTGTGTCGAAAGGGACTTCTCCAAAAAAGTTTAGACACAGACTTGACATGAAGCTTCCTATGCTGGAAACTCGTATAGAGCATGTCTTTGCATTGCGCGAATGCCATATGAATCTTGTAATAAGATAAGAGTCATTGGTAGCATAGCATTATGAATCTTGCAACTGGCCGTTCTTTGTACGGATCAAACAGCCCGTGCATTCTGATTCTCTATGGAGCAAGCACAGCATTATAGCAATATGCATCTAGATTTTTTCTTAAGATAGCCTTGCTCCCGAGAGTATAAGTTGTAGTATCTGAACTTACACATACGCACACTCCCTCCATACCCCTATGTGCAAGTTAAGGCCTACATCCTACATTTACACTCACACATCTGCTTTGAAGAGATGGTCTCGGATACCAGTTCCTAGCACGTGTTGAGGTTGCAACAGTCCAAAAAAAATAATGAAAGATAGCCTCGCTTAGGAGAGTACAAGTTGTAGTCAGTCCCAGCACGTGTGAGGTTACAACAGTCTAGGAAAAAATCCCCGAAATCCGCTTCCGAAGAGATTCAAACCTAGGATCTCCTACCGAGGATGGTGCTACTTGGGCTTGGTCCTGGGCCCGTTCGCACATGCATCTAGGGCTATAGCAACAAGCATAGCATTATTTTTTTTTAGCAAAACAAGCATGGCATTACAACTCCCTACGAAGAATCTGGGCCCATGTAGCTGAATCAAAGAAGAACTGAACTGGGCCCTCGCTAACCTTGTGCCCAAAAGACTACTGGTCTCGCGGTGGAGTGGGCTCTATAACTGAGACTGAACGAGTTCCTATATCGGGGCCCATTTGGAGCCCGGCAAATTCCGTGCGTTTCTTCGAGAACTCACGTGGGAATTGAGATGCGTGGCCATCCCTCCTCGTGAGGTGAATCGTGAACTTCTCCGGTTCTTCCATATTGCATACCAAACTTTCTTGAATTTTGGCATAATCGTGCCACCAAAATAAGCTAAGCCAGTGGGGCAGAAGGTGAGATCAGTACAAGACATGCTTTCCTTTCCTCGTACAAGAAATTGGAAGATTCCTCATGACACGTGCAGGGTGGAGTGTCCCTCTCACCAGCTCATCTACTGAGACCCATCAACAAAAACACCTGCCTTTTGGCCAATCACAAATGCTTTGCAAAAAACTTAACTTAAATTTTATTGGGGTAAAGCATAACGAGAGGTCAAGCCCAACAACAAAAAGAGGAGCATGTGGCCGCTATATTTTTTTTTCCGTTTTCCTAGTTTTTCTTCCAAGCACAGGCAGGCCACACATTTGCCCACTTCACACACTTGTCTGTAATCGTCAACCGTGGGATCATTCTTGTCCTAACGCTGAGTTAGTACAATGACAAAGAATTCAAAGCTTGCACGAGCTTGGTTTTTGTATTACATGGAAATGTTCATGTCAAGAACAGGTACACCACTACTGCACCGTCAAATCGATCGCTTTGCCGCAGCAGTGCAGATTTGTCGTGTTCCAATCCGGATTGTGAGCCACCGACAGCGTAAACTTTACCCCGCATGTCTTGACCAAGCTTGTTCGTGACAGGCGAATTTTTTTTTATTTTGATTTTTCAAGATGGAAAGGAGTATAAATTCTGGACTTTTCATCGGTTCGTACAATCATAAAACTTACAATGATATAAATAGGTAGATACCAGAACTTGACACAACGATACTGCACTTTGTTCGCTTTTTACTATTGATGAAAGTTCGGTGCGAAATAGCAAATGCCCGTAAAGTTCAGCATCCCGCGACAAAATTGTCATATTTTTCTCCGAACTTAAACTATTCCGGTGAGAATTTCATGTATTATTAATTTTTAAAAAATCATGTATACTAGCATAAAATGCAAATGCAAATATGCAATACGCCAATACCCTGAGAGGGCTTGGGCCGGGAAAGCGTATATAGTGGTGATGTCCAAATGGTCAACGCCGGAGCCAAATAGAAACGGCGGATCTGCCGTGACGCCGCTGCGATCCCTAGCGTCGCTGTTGTCCAGCCTGTCGTTCCCGCAACACAAGCAACCAGCACCTTTGCCCCGCTTTCACACTACACTGCCCAGCGTCCCTACCTGTCACCCAGTGGTATCAGCAAAAAGGCCCGAACACCCACTCTCACCGCACTGAACTCTCCTCCTTTCACTGACACGCGTGGACCGAAACATATAGGTCCCACATGTCATGTCTACCGAGCAGAACCCAGAGTCATAGCCACCCTTTTCCCGTTCAGCGCCATCTGCTCCCTGTCTTCTTGCACACACGTAGTAGCCATAAGCCATCTCCAGTACTGACAGGTGGGTCCGGTAATTTGCGCCCCACCTGAAAAACGAGACCGCACCATTACCAACCACGGCTTGTCGGCAGACCCACCACCCACTAGGCCACTGCCAATTGGGCCCCATTTCAGTGACCCCACATGTCATGAGCGAAGCACGCGCTTACCACGAGAACCGCAGAATTGAAGGGCACCTTCTAGTATTAACCCCCGGGACGGGCGCTATTTTTTTTTTCTCCCCGTCCCCTCTCGCTTCGCATCCATGGCTTCCCCATCCATCCACCACCCCCTGCTCGCCGCCGGCGAGATCCGCCACCGAACCCTAGATCCCTCCTCCTCCTCCCGCTCCGCGTCCTACTGCGCCGACGACGCGTTCGTCCCCGTCTTCCGCCCGGACCCCTCGGCGCCCTCCGCCTCGGCGGCGGCCGCGGCGGTCGACCGCGTCCGGAGCCTGTTCAGCTCCGTGGACGTCGCCCTCTTCCGCGGCGCGCTCCTCGCGCCCGCGGGCGAGGACCTGGGGTTCACGGAGGTGGACGCGGAGCCGGATTACGACGGGGATCTCACCTCGATCTGCTGGGACTGCCTCGAGATCGAGGACGCCGACGAGCCGGATCTGCCGCTCGTCGTGGGCTCCCCCGCCGAGGAGTTCGAGTGGGAGGAGGTCGCGTCTCCTTCGGGTGCCGGAGGGGAGCCCCCGGAGCCCGAGTGGGAGGTGCTCGCCGACGTGCCCCCGCCGGCCGACGCCGACGCCGAGGAGGAGGGGTTCGTGTACACCTCCCACAGGGGTATGGAAGAGGTGCTGGTCGCCGGCGGGGACGGGCTGTTCCTGAAGAGCAAGCCGCCTGCGGCCAGATTGGCCGTGGAGTCGCTCCCTTCAGCCGTCGTCGCGGCCGGCGAGGAAGGGGAGGGGGATGAGTGCGCGGTCTGCAAGGACGGGGTCGCGGCCGGGCAGCGCGTGAAGAGGCTGCCGTGCTCGCACCGGTACCACGACGAGTGCATCGTGCCGTGGCTCCAGGTGCGCAACTCGTGCCCGCTTTGCCGCTTTGAGTTGCCTACCGACGACCCGGAGTACGAGACCTGGAAGGCTGGGCGAACCGTGGCTGCCTGAATCAACTTCGCGGTTAGAGCAAAAGCTCTACTGGTATGGTTTATAGAGTTGTACGGTTTGGTTTTGAATCGGCCGCTCCGATTACAAGGTTGTTACTTACACAGTTGTATGAAAGAGAGTATAGGTAGCTGCAGAGATGGTTTTGCGTGAAGAGGGATTTGATGTTGTCTAAATGACAGAGAGGTTGACATATACTAGTTGCATCTGCTGTATTTATTCTAAAACTGGAGAGGGTAGCTGTATATCTTGATCAGGAAATTTCATTTGCTTGGTACTGAATAATACCACAAAAAGTTCATCCTTGCATCTATACCGGATCACAAATTTTCTTTCATTTATACCATAAGTGTCTCTTTTCCTGTTATTAAGGCTGTTTACTAGGCACTGAAAATGCCCCTCTGGACCTCCCCTTCATCAGGCCTCCGCGGCAGGGCATGAATGAGGTGGTTGTTGTGGGGGTACTGCCCAGAGTTGTTTCTTTCTCCTCTTCGCCAGTGTTGGTCTCCCTGCACCTGCGCTGGGTTCGTGTAGTCGGATTCCACAGGTGTCTCATGTGCGCTCTCTGGTGCCAGGGCCTTGGCCAGAAACTCCACGAAGCAACTATCTGTTGGGATGGCTTTCTCACTAGATTAATTTTGTTCAAAAAAACAAATGCATTGGGTTGATTATTGTGTTCAGCAAGATACTCTTTTTCATTTCTTAGCTGAACAATCAGAACATATATCGTCCTCACAGACTCCACGGCAAAGATGAAAAGCTTGATTTGTGCTTCGAGGCTAACAGAATAAAATCGATTCAGGCGGGGGAACTTGATCCTGTCGGCCAGAGCTTGATTCTGATGATGTGGAGCTCTTTTGCTTGAATTGCTTGACCCGGAAGAGAAGGGCAGATAAGGAGACTGATATGCCTGCAGGTCAACCGATCCAGCAGAGTCAGGAGATGGAAGGTCCACGGAGGGTATTCATGGAAAAGAAGAAAAGAACAGCACAGAGGGAGGGATGGAGGGTGACGGTTCAGTGGTATGGATGGAAGAAACTGGGAAAGGAGGCGGTATGGATGAAGGTACTTTTTGATGGTATTATTGGGTACATACCATGTCAAGTTTGATTGTATGGACGGAAAATTCCCCATCTTGATGCAATGGGATGGTATACTTGCTGGATATTCTGGTTTCTATTTTGCTTATTGGTTATGAACTTATGATCTCTGGTTGCAACTGGCTGTTATTATCTGTAGTTTTAGAACATCAAATCATATCTTCACATCATATTTATTGTATAGATGAATGAGGGACATTGATTCTCAGTTCAAGCTGCTGATTCATATTGCTTTCAATCTTGTAGACAATTGATAACATTTCTTTGAAAACCTATGGACAATTTGATTGCTTGTTTGATTCATATGAGCAGAAATATCTCAGACAAGAGCTTCAGTTTCTTATTTTGCTAAGAGATCAGGGAAACATTGCTATTTAGAAGTTTGGATTAGTCTAGTTAATTTCTTTAGTGCTGTCTACATTACAGTGGCCCTATTCGTAAATAAAGAAAATCTGAGACAATTCAGTTGGTGCGAGTGCCACGAAGAATGTAAAGTCATTATAAGTTTATAACCTGACTGTAACTGACCTTGCCATTTGCTAGGTGGCATGGTGGTTTCTGGAAAGTATGGGGATTGAATCTCAATTCCTGAAGACTATATGAATGATTGTCCTTATCCTTCTATGTTATCGGCAATGATGTTTTGCATTGCTTTAGATCATCTTAGCATGATTGCTGTAAAGAATTGGATGTCTAGAGCATCATCTATGTGCTACTTGCTTTGCCTACTCTGTAGCATGCAGTATTCTGAGTTTCTGTTGTGTAATGTGTTGATGTCTTGAAGTCGTTTGGGAGCAGAGGACTTATTATTTAACACATTGATAGAGAGGGAGTTCCTGCAGCTGATGGACTATCCCTTCATGCCCACTCTGTCAATGTGCAGCTGCCTGGAAAGAAGATTCTGGTGACGTACTACTACCTTACTCCTTCCAATTTCCCATTAAACCATCGCTTCAGATTGAGTTAGGGTGTTAAACATTGTACATGAAATGTCTTTTTCATTATGTGCATTGTTCAGCATAAACTTGCTCACATTCAGAGAAGTTTGACTTGATGAATCTAAAAGTTTCAAGTAGGGAGGGAGTACTTCATAGTTGACAGCCAAATCGAACTTGCAATATTTCACATAAAAATTTGGAATGCAAAGCTTATTTCTGAGGAGAAAAGTTAATGCTGTATGACAAAGCTGTGGCAGTCTCGGTTCAGGCCAGACTTCATGAGTTATGACCAGGGTTTTACTAAATTTTAGCAACCTACATCCTAGGTGTTATTCAAATTTCTGGTTTCCTTTAGCTTACATCTATGGTGTAAGGTGCAGGTTAGATCAAATTGTGCAGAAACTTTTTGATTTGCCTACACGGGAAGGTCCTTGATAATGTCTCTGGAAATGCTGTTTATTATAATGGATAGAGAATGTTTCACACCTTTACTACATGTTTCTTTATAGGTACCTTTGTTTACAGAACATAACAAAGACTGAGTGTTCATTCTTTATCCTGCATACAACAAATTCTGAAATGTACATACTATCTAAAAGCTTCTCATAGGAGGCTCCAACAAATTCTTTAGAAGAGCGAGGCTCAATGGAAGTGGCGCAAACTTAGTATTGTTTAAGGTTTTGTCTATTTGTACATGTTAGACTTGAGAAATTAATACATATACATGCCCTTCTTTATTCCCAGATATTATTCTTTTGGTGATTAGAGTTTATCTCCAAAGATTTGATGGTCTTATTTATTGTTTGATGTTTTTTGGTACATTGATAAGATATATCTCAATCTCAGCTAATAAAAAATATTGCGCATTTGTTCTTAGTTTTTGAAAGAAATGGTATAGACCTTCAGTTCGTAATCACTGCATGCGTCTGCGATGAAAAAGTATGTGGAATTTTAGTTCTTCCTTGTCTTACAACACACACTCTTGTCTGGTCTGGGCAGATAAGTGGCTGTGCCTTCAAAGACCACATCATCATGAAGCCCCTATGCAAGGCATGTCAAATGTCACACTGCTAAACCATGTTATTATGGTATACTGAATGAGATATTGTTATTCAGTTTATGCTGTTATGTATCATGTTTGCAGCATGTCTCCAGGGTTACATTGTATTGAGGGCTAGATTGGTCATATTTCATTCATGATATGCCCATTCAAAGTTGCATGTGAGTAGGAGGGACACAGGATGTTTTGACGTTTAACCTGATTTGCTGTTGTTTCGTTAATCCTACTATTACTGTTAAGCACCACTCGAATGAAAAACCAAAAACACGTTTCCTTATTGTTACGGCCAATTGGATGATGTGTTCTTGCACAGCAATGCTGAAACATCTTTACCACCATTGCGGCATTTTTTTCAGGCATCAGAAGTGCTTCCATTGAGGGCGTGGCCCTTTCTCTGTTCAACTGGACAATGCAGCCGCCATCGCCAGATCAAACCATTCAAGCTGCTGTGCACTACTGCAATTGAAGAAGCCGCTCTCAAAGAAACGGGGCACAGAGAATAAGCAGTCTCAAATACGCAGCCTACTTTAACACACATACTAATGCCTACGCATTACCAAGAGGAACACGACAGAGTCACGATTCAAAGTTCAAAGTAGAAGTGTGATGCATGCATGGTAGACTAGCAAAGCTCAAAGCAACGACATGATCAGGCACACCACCGGCTCACAAACATGCATTGACGCATGAAAGAAACTGTCCCCTAGAAACACCCAGGACGACTCGTGCTAGGCTCCTTTGCGGTTTAGCGTATGGCGATGCTTGTTGGCACGGCGTTTGTCCAGCCGTTCGAGGTTTTAATTTTTTTCGTAGTTTCTATTCTTCTCTGATTATAACTTCTTAGGACAATACTTTCATATTTTTTTCTGCTATATGAATGAAACACCCACTGTCTTGTTAAAAAAAAATGCCCAGAGCGAGGGTGAGGGCGAGGGCTAGGACACTTGACGCAGATGATACGGCCGCTGTCCTCGCTCGCTACCACCTCCAGCTGCAGGCCCTTGTGCGACGAATCGACGCCGAGTGCCGGGTTCGACGCTCTCCGCCTGGACCACCTCCATGAAGTCGCACTCGCGCAGCCTTTCCAGCAGCCCCCCTTCACCGGCCGACGATCAGCGTCACGTGGTCCTTCTCCGTCAGTGTGAGGAACATCCGCCGCCTCATGATCCTGATCTTGATGAAGCGATAAACTCGGCCGTTCCGGGCCGTCAGGTTCGCCTCGTGCTGCCGGCCGAACACAGTGACACCGTCCACGGCGTAGCGGCCGCCGCCGCTGCTGTTGCTGCGCTTGCCCGCGCCCACACAGTTTCCCATGTTCTCTGGCGGGGCCAGGCTTTGATCGGGCGGAAGGGTATGGTTGGTGGCTAATGCTGTAGTAGAGCGCTGGCGCCTGTATGGTCGAAGGAAGAAGCCGCGAGGCTTTAGGATAATTCATAATTGGCTTGTTTCCATAGATAAGGATAATTACTTTTTTAACAAACCGCACAGGATAGTGCAAGTTTCTATTAATATAGTAGAAAAAAATATAAAACTACGATCCTGGAAGGCCATAGACAGGGTTGGATTGGGATATCAACACGGGTAACACTCAACTCGAAATCGCCTGACCAGTTAGATTGGGACATCAACACGACCGCACCACTCCACTCGACAACAGCAGCCGAATCTAAGCCTAATCGCGGCATCCACCAACATTCTTATTCTCATGTAGTCACCGAAACCTCTAGGCGTGACTCGCATTGATAGGCGGCACCGCACCGAGAAGGCCACCGCTATGCGGGATCCTCCGTCGTGGTGCCGCTGCAACATCACACTTCACTCGATAGAGTGATACCACTAGATCCAGACCTCTCACAGGCTGCCTTGCAGTAGCCACCATAATGACACAAATGTGCGGGGGCCTCGCCACATACGCCGTTGGACTCCTCCTTGCTCTCGTTGTCTCAAAAAAAACACCGCGTGTGGGGGCCTCGCCACTCCCGCCACAGTACTACTCCTCGCCACATACGCCGTTTCTATTGTCGCCATCAGAAGGGTGAGCAATATTACCCTAGTTCTCAAGGTCTCCATCAAACAGCCAAGCCGTCGCCGCAGGTCAACTCCGTGTCGTTGCTCCATCTGCGCAAATAGCCTTCGCTGCCGTGTTAGCAAGCCAAGGTAGTCGTTTGCGCCGTCTTTCGACAATGTACCGCATCGGAGAAACCTAGCAAAGCTAAGCAACCCGCCACAGTCCGCTGCAAGCCTAGTTGTCCCACGATGCCATTGCTGCAAGCGTCGTCCTTCGACGCAGTCCCACACCGCACTGATAGTTGCCAAACAATGCCAGCCGTTGCGGTGCGCTGCAAGCAGCCATCTCGACAACAAAGCAAATAACCCCTAGTTGCCACCAGATCCGCCATC
This sequence comes from Setaria italica, assembly GCF_000263155.2. Lineage (NCBI taxonomy): Eukaryota > Viridiplantae > Streptophyta > Magnoliopsida > Poales > Poaceae > Setaria > Setaria italica. Next base: position 31,450,141 of record NC_028455.1, on the reverse strand, counting down.
GCCTCCATGTGAGCTCAGCAACCCCCTTCAATGTTGCCGTCCTGCACCATGCCGCCTTGCTGTTGATGGCAGTTAGCACGCCAAATTGTGAACCGCAAGTGCACGGATCAGTTGTAGCTTTTCCCTTAGAGATTCCCCCAAGGTTTATCAATCCACGGAACAAGAGATTTGCACGCTTAACTAAGCACTAATCGATGTAACCGAAAGCTCTTTATATAGGATATGATTATGCTAAAAAAAGAACTAAGCAATCTAGATTAAAATGGATAGAGAGTAAAGGTTGCGAACAAGATAGATTAAACGCTTGTCCTAGGGATTTAGGATTACCTATAGATGCAATCGCCATGCATGAACGAATTAGATTTAGGTGTTATCGTGAGTGGTTGTGAACCATGCCCAACACTTTTCCACCCGCAATACTGTCACTACACAGGGGTACTCAACTATCGAAACTTAAGAACATGTCAAGATGATTATTCTAGGTAAGCAAATTAGCAACCCAAAGTAGCGCTAGCCAGCCTTTACATGAAAGAGCATCATCAAGATATGATTGATAACAAAAAAAGATCTCAACCAAAGGTTCGGTGATTACAAATCAAGATCTCCATACAACCCCGAGGACAAACAGAGGTATTACCCTATGATCTTCCACATGTCGACGAATTTTAGGGTAAAGGATGCCCTGTAGATCAATTGGACTAAAGATGACGATGGACGGGGGTAGGGAAGAGAGCCGATTGGCTCAGGGGTTTTTCTCCTCCCCTAGTGCTCCTCTTCGCGTGGCCTCCTCTGGATCCAATTTTCTCTCCATATTTCCTACTTGTGGCGGCGGTGGATGGCTTTTTCGTGGTGATTTCCTCTCTTCTCCAACTCTCTTTCCTTGAAGTCCACGAGGGGTATTTATAGTCTCCAATAGGCGGCGGCTCTGAGTCAATGTTGGTGAAAAAACCTAGAGATCATCGTAGACTTCACGCTGAAGAAACGAGAGGTCGACCGGGCCCTGGAATAGGCCAGGCTGATCGGCCCAAAGGGTCCTAGGCCGATCGGCCTGGACCCTTCTTGGTTATTCTGGTCCTCTCCTTCCTTGTGCTGGCTTCCTTCAATGATCCATGTCCAAATATTCATTAAGCTCTTTATACAAACCCCCATAATCATGTCGTATTTCCTGCCAAAATATAATATGCTCCAAAATACAACACATATGTAATAATGGGGTTATTTCAGGTACCAAGTGACGGGTTAGTATAAGAATAAGAATGAAAACACTAGTTAAATAGCACTAAAAGTGTGTCAATAATGAGCGTCAATAACCCCCCCACGCTTAGCTCTTGCTTGTTCTGGAGCAAGTCAAGCGACTATAAACTTCTCTAGTAGGGTTCAACAAAGATCTCGAACTAAAACCTGAGCAAGCGAGTCAAGTACCTAGCCTTCAAACAAAATATCAGAGGAGCAGCAAAGATAATCAAAGTATGGGTGTTCAAAGATTTATCTAAGCAAAGATTCCTCCAAAGCTATTATTTAGAACCAAGTAACTTCAAGAATCAACTACATTTACTTTCTGACTTTCTTTGGAGGGTTTTTCTTTCATCATAAATCTCCCCGCAATAAAAATTAAAATAAGATTTCTTTTCCAGGTGCTCACATGTCACTAAATAAAAGGTGCCTATCCTATTTTCTTTCAAGCTCTCATCTCTCAAAGATTACTCAATTATATGATGGAGCTTGGGTATGACTAGCTAGAATCAACACTTACAGTATCGAATTAAGAAAACTCTCTAACGGTTGCCTACCTTTCGAGCCACTGATCATAAGAATATCCATATAATGTGAGGTTTTCAACGATGAGAAGGTATAGAATGGTGGACATGTGCAAAGGAAAATAAAATAGTGACTCTGAGGCACAAATGATGTCCTCGTCATCGGATTGCACATGGTTGGAATGAAAATATGTTCCATAAACAAGGTCATCTTTGTTTGCACTTTTTTTGATCTTCATGATAGTAAAAACTCCTCCATTATTTATTTCTTCATTTTCATTGTTATTTCTTTTTCTCAATACTCTATCTCTTTCCTTCCTTTCTTTCTTTCTTTCTTTCTTTCATTTTTCATCTCTTTCTCTGAACCTCCTCTGAACACCACACCATAAAAATTAGTTTTAGATCCTTCTAAAGGCTTTCCACGATTTTTCTGCGTGCAAACTTAGGCAAAGGAGCCCAGGCCGATCGGCCTGGCCTCTCCTTTCTTCCCCTCTGGCTCTCCTTTCTGGTGAAGCTTACTTATCTTGTATTTTTTCTTATTTTTCATAAAACTCGACCTAAAACGGAACAGATCTGCGTATATTGGGTTGTGTTCAAGGGATAGGTAATAAAATTAGGAAATTTATGGTTCGGGTTTAGGAATTTAGTAGAAAATATGATTGTTCCTGTGAAGAACTCTCATTACTGAATATTGACGAGGCTAGCAATTAGAGATGGTAAAAAGGATATGATCAATGCTCAGAATTAAAGCAAACCAAGAGAGAGCGATCCTAACTCAATTCAAAACATCAATTCTACTTATGGTGGTACGAAAAAATCTTTTTAGGCATTAGGTACGATAAATAATAACTCTCAACCTGGTTAAAAGATCTTGATCAATCTTGTTTTTTAGAGATTTTAGATAAGCAATAAAATTTTAAATAACCTCCAATTCAAGACTTACTCATAAAGCTCATGATCCAAAGTTGCAAAGAAAAAAAATAAAAGATAAGCAAGTCAAGGTAGACACTAAAAACACTCGCACGATTCTCGAATTTTATCCATCATTCTTCTCACAAAGATGCTAAAGTAGCAATCTAGGCCTAAGTCTTCCCAGAAGCTTAAGAAGACTACTACTTTATCTACATTTGATTGAAATAAAAACACTAATTTAGACTCGCACACGACTCAACTTGACCAAACTAGATCTAAAACTCATACAAGCAACGATCTCACCCCACGCTTAAAATATACGACGTCCTTGTCGTAACCACATGAAGTACAAAGGGAAAGACACTCATAAACGCACTAGTGACGCTACCCGCGTTGCTTGCACACAGGACATTTGCTGTTTCCTTCACCATGAGCTCTATTCTTCCTCATGTTGCCGCGCATCCCGAAGAGCTTCCTCACGTTCCTCTGCAAGAACTTGAAGTCATCCTCCTGACGGTGATAATTGTCTTCTACCTTCTGATCCAGAGCTTGCAAGGCTTGCATGATATCATCAACGGTGTCGAAGAGGTAGTGGATGTTCTTCCTGCAAGCGGTGCAACACGTAAAATCATGCTCCTCCGTTTCTAGCCCATCATCTTCTAGATCCTTTTCTTTGCCCTTGTATTGATGGTCGCCATCCTGCTCCTTGCTCTCCTTCTTGTCTTCACCCTAATCCCAATACGTGTTGTCATCTTATTTGTCATCATGACTTGTAACACGCCACGATCCAGGGCTCCTATCGTCCTCCCAATCGCTATCATCTCCATAGTCAGCCGGCGAATACTCGAGCATCTTCTCCACATAGCTCTTGCGCTTGATCCCAAGGAGACTTTTTGAACACCTTGTGGGAGCGATGATGGCCTCCTTCTTGTTTTTGGTTGCTTCATCATCACTCGAGAGGACGATGAACTTGCAATCCGTGAGCTTTCTAGACGGTGCCTTGCCTCCAACGATGATGCGAGAGTTACGAGCAGTCATTGGTGGAGTTTTGGGACCCCACTCGCACCTCTTGGCTTCCATGTGAAGGGCGAAGGCGGCAGCCAAAGGAGGGGGTGGTGCCGATAGGCTTGGGGAGGTCAGATCGATCGGCCTAGCCTCCTCCTTCGCCGGCTGCTGCCCCCTCTCGTCTCCCGAGCTCCTGGACGTTGTCATTGCACTTTTTTTTTCTGATTTGGTGGATCTTTTGCTTGTGTAGATGCTAAACTCGAGCTCCAATTGGTCTCATTATATACTCTTGAAATCTTGGCCAAGTATCCACACAGTTTCAAAAACTTCCTCACCTCTTCCCACAAAAATTCACTTCCATATTCTGTCATTACCAAAGATGGAAAAGGGGGAACCGAATTGGAGAAGAAAACCTCCCAGGCCGATTGGCCTAAGGGCTACTGGGACAATCGGTCCAGGGGGTTTTCAGCCCCTCGGCCTCCCAATTTTTTGTGGCAACACGTACGTCTAAAATACATCTAATTTTTTGAGTCCCACATAAAATTTGAAAAAGAAAATAACATAATTTAAGATAGAGTATGTAAAAGGTATATGTTTTAGTGTCGTCAGGGTTGACGTAGCCGTTCTTCCTCCATGATATAGACGTAAATATAATTGATAGGCACAATGTTAGGTTCCAAGAATACCTTTAGCCACTGTCTATTCTTAATAAATTGATCCCCCTTGACGTCCATGATTCTTACTGCTCCGGTAGGTGACACAGAATGAACCACGTATGGTCTATCCCACTTGCTCATCAATTTTCTCTTATCGAAGAGTTTAAATCTGAAGTTGAACAATAACACTTTATCCCCTTTTTTGAATTCCTTCTTGTGAAGCCTTTTATCGAACCATCTCTTGATTCTTTCCTTGTAAATGCTTGCACCATGATAAGTTTTAAACCTCATCTCTTCCAATTCACTTATTTGAATCCTTCTTTTTACTCTCGTAGCATCAACACCAAGGTTCATCTCTTTTATGGCCCAATAAACTTTATGTTGAAGTTCAATGGGAAGATGACATATTTTTCCATAGATGAATTGATACAGGGTCATACCTATAGGTGTTTTATGAGCTATCCTGTACGCTCATAGTGCTTCGTCTTGTTTCTTTGACCAATCCTTCCCTCCCTTGACTACAGTCTTTTTCAATATATCTTTGAGCTGCTCATTTGAAGTTTCTGCTTGGCCATTGTTTGAGGATGATAAGCTATAGACACTCTATGTTCAATCCTCAATTTCTTCAAACATTTGCCAAAATATTTTCCTGTAAAATGCGATTCGTCGTTGCTTATCAATGTTCTAGGCACTTCATACCTAGAAAATATCATCATCTTGATCATGTGAATTGATTCCTCTGTCGATGCCTTCCGACATGGAATAACTTCCTCCCATTTAGACACATAATCAACCATAACTAGGATGTGCTCATACCCATGTGAATTTAATAATGGTTCCATGAAGTCTATGCCCCAAACATCAAATAGATCCACTTGCAAATTATAGTTTAAGGGCATAGAGTTTCTAGATAAAATATTTCTTGTTCTTTGGTATTCTGGGCAAGTAGCAACGAACCTCTTTGCATCCTCATGCATCTCCGACCAATAAAATTTGCTTGTCCATACTTTTGCTTGACTTCTGAAGTGTCCATAATATCCTCCGTATTCCGATGAATGGCATTTTCTAAGCACCACGTCTCTTTCTTCTCTAGGAATGCATCTTCTCGAAAAGGTGCAGACCAATACTATTTCTTACTTTCAGCAATAGCTTTTCTTCTTTCATTCCTATCCAAGTGATGCAAAGGCATTCTTTTTATGCTCTAATAATGTCATGCATCCAATCATCCTTATCAAGAATTCTGTATAAATGGTCATCTCTCATTTGATCTTCATCAGGCTCTTTCCATCATCTTGTTGATACATCCTTGATAAGTGGTCAGCTACCACATTTTCTGATCCCTTTTTATCTCTGATTTCCACATCAAACTCTTGTAGTAACAATATCCAATGAATACGCGTGGTTTATCATCTTTCTTGGACAAAAAATATTTAATTGCAGCATGGTTGGTGTACATAATTACTTTAGAATTCACAATATATGATCTGAATTTTTCAAAAGCAAATACTACGGCAAACAATTCCTTTTCTGTAGTTGCATAATTTATTTGAGCCTCATTTAAAGTCTTGCTAGCATAGTAAATTGCGTATACCTTTCCTTCTTTTCTTTGTCCAAGGACTGCTCCAACAGCATAATCACTCGCATCGCAGATTATGTCAAAAGGTAGATTCCAATCCGGAGGTTGAATAATGGGCGTGCTGATAAGTGATTGCTTTAAAGTTCTGAAAGCATGAAGATAGTCTTCATTAAATTCAAAGCTCATGTCTTTCTACAGAAGTTGTGTTAACGGTTTTGTTATCATCGAGAAATCCTTAATAAATCTTTTGTAGAATACGGCGTGTCCAAGGAAGCTTCTTAATGACTTGATGTCTGTTGAAGGAGGTAACTTTTCCACAGTTTCAATCTTTGCTTTATCAACTTCTATCCCCCTCCCTGTGATGACATGCCCCAGCACTATTTCTTGTTTCACCATAAAGTGGCACTTCTCCCAGTTTAGGACTAGATCAAATTCTCCACATCATTTAAAAACTTTATCAAGATTCTCCAAGAAATTATCGAAACTAGTGTCGTGTACTGAGAAGTCATCCATAAATACCTCCATAATGTTTTCAATAAAATCTGAGAATATAGCCATCAAGCAGCGTTGAAATGATGCGAGCGCATTGCATAGATCAACTGGCATTCTTCTATAAGCGAAAGTTCTATAGGGACAGGTGAATATGGTCTTATGTTGATCATCTGAATGTATAGGAATTTGAAAGAACCCGGAATACCCATCAAGATAGCAAAAGTGAGAATGTCTTGCTAACCTTTCAAGAATCTCATCAATGAAAGGCAAAGGGAAGTGATCCTTCCTAGTTGCCTTCTTCAACTTCCGATAGTCAGTACACATCCTCCATCATGTCACTGTCCTATGGAGAATTAGCTCATTCTTCTCATTTGTCACAACAATCAATCCTCCTTTTTTGACACGCAATGCACTGGGTTCACCCATTCACTGTGTGATATTGGATAGATTATTCCAGCGTTAAGCAATTTGATCACCTCCTTCTTTACTACATTGCGCATAGCATGGCTCAATCTTCTTTGGTTCTCCACAACTGGTTTGTATTGATCTTCTAATTGTATTTGATGAGTGCAGAAGGCAGGACTGATTCCTTTCAAGTCTTTGATCGTATATCCAATCACTTTCTGATGTTTTCTTAATAATTTTAGCAGCTTTTCAATTTCTTCCTTGCTCAACTTGTCACTGACAATGATTGGATATGTCTTGTTGTTCCCCAAATATTCATATTTTAATCCCTTGGATAGTGGCATCTGCTCAACATCCGGTGCTTCCGGCTCTTGTTGCTCTAATTCTCCAATATCTTCAAAATTTTTTGCTTCCAAAGTTCTATATTGCGGTGATAATGCTTCGATTGCTTCTCCCAGTTCATCATTCTGACCATCCTCGTTGTTTTCCATTGCTCTTAGTAGAGGTTCCCTGAAATTTTCATCAAAGCATACACTCTCTACTTCCTCGTTATCAGGAAGTAGAGGTAGGATTTGTCGAGAAGCAAGTAGAAAATTATAAGTGTATTTGGCACCATCAAGATTAATCATTACATTGCCCTTCCTAGCATCAAGCACATCATTAACAACCTTAAGAAAACGTCTACCAAGGATAATATCATCATGTTCATCATGGAAAGCATCAATAATAAAGAAGTCAGTTGGTATAACTTTACCCAAAAAAGCAACATCTAGATCTCTAAGCACACCTAGAGGTTTGGTTGTTCTATCATCTCCCATGGTTAAATTTATCGGGGTTGAAGCAAGTTGTAAAGTTTTACTATAAAGCTCATGATAAAGTTTTGAAGACATAACACTTACATGTACTCCAATATCGCAAAGCGCCTTATAGATGATCTCCCCATTAATTATGCAATTGATATGTGGTGTAGGCAAATAATCTCCTTCACATTGATCAGCCCCAATCGCGTATACTTTTCCTAGACTAGCAAATGGTGATGCCTCGGGCTTCACTCCCAAGATTCTCTTCACCTCGGTGACATAGTCTGGGTCTAATTCTTCTTCACTAAAGAGTTTTTGAATTATCGCTCCAGTTGTCTCCTTGTCAAGCACATAGCCAGTGTTTCTCTCCGGTGGGAAATCTGTTTTAACAGCTCTAGCCAACCCCAATTGATTTGGATATGGTCTATGATTATCAAATATTTCACTAAAATCAATAAGACTCAAATCCATTTGTTCAAACTCCCACAGGGGCTTTGCATTTGCCAGGCTTCGAGCTTCTGATGTTTCTTGTTTGTCATATTTGATGTACTGAGTAGGTTCTTCTTTTATGTATGTTGGTTCTTCTTCTTTTTGCACCACAGGTTCTTCTTTGCATCCTCTTGGAGTTCTTTTCTGAAAATTTCAGCAAGCTTATGTTCTTAATTTTCTTGCTCCTGCGCTCCAAATTGATAACTATCCCATTTTTTGTTTATGGCTGCTGCTCTACTGATCTTCTGTAACATGGAGTGGCCTCCCTGAGTGTTTTCTCCATAAGATCTCCTAGTGCACACATTTGACCTAACTTCCAGCATTTTGGGTTAGTGAAAAATAGAATGTACGCAACAACACATCACCTGAGAATCCATGCTTAGGTCCTTGTTCGAGTATTCTTTTAAATCTATTCCAAACTTGATCTATTCCTTCATCTTCTCCTTGCATGAACATGATCACTTCCTTCCGAATGTTTTGAACCTTGCTCACAAAGAAAAATCTCCCAAACAACTTTATCATTAATGTCTCCCAATTTCCCTTCGCATCCAAAGAAGCTTCTGCATACCATCGTTTTGCTTCACCTGCAAGTGAAAACGGGGAAAAAATTCCACCTGAACCAAGCTAGTGGAATTCCTCCTTGTGTTGCAAAGCATTGTGAATCGCTCAATGTGTCTGTATGGATTATCAGTCTCCACTCCCTGGAAAGGATTGCTCTTAGCCACGTCGATTATTCCTTTATTCAGATTGTACTCCTTGGCCGCAAGCATTGAGTCGAATTTCTGCATCTTTAATTGATTGGTTAATGGGATTACATAGTCCCTCAGCGACTTTTCTCCTTCCTCCTTGTAATGATTTATCAGAGCCATCTAGACACCAAAAATAAAAACAAAGATTTTCTTTTCTAGAGAAAAATTTAGATATTAGAGGTTAACAAAAATTAATGCAAAGTTAAACATAGCAAAATTGACTTGTTCTTCGGCAACGACGCCAGAAAAACTTGTTGATGGCAGTTAGCATGCCAAATTATGAACCGCAAGCGCACAGATCAGTTGTAACTTTTCCCTTAGAAATTCCCTCAAGGTTTATCAATCCACAAAACAAGAGATTTGCACGCTTAACTAAGTACTAGTCGATGTAACTAAAAGCTCTTTATATAGGATATGATTATGCTAACAAAAGAACTAAGAAATCTAGATTAAGATGGATAGAGAGTAAAGGTTGTGAACAAGATAGATTAAACGCTTGTCCTAGGGATCTAGGATCACTTATAGATGCAACCGCGATGCATGAACGAATTAGATCTAGGTGTTATCATGAGTGGTTGTGAACCATGCCCAGCACATTCTCACCTACAATACTGTCACTACACAGGGGTACTCAACTATCGGAACATAAGAATAAGCAAATAAGCAATTCAAAATAGCGTTGGACAGCTTTACATGAAAGATCATCATCAAGGTATGATTGATAACAAAACAGATCTCCATACAATCCCGAGGACAAACAGAGGTATTACCCCATGATCTTACACATGTTGACAATTTTTAGGGTAAAGGACGCCCAGTAGATCAACTGGACCGAAGATGACGATGAATGGGGGTAAGGAAGAGAGTTGATTGGCTTAGGGGGTTTTCTCCTCCCTTGGTGCTCCTCTTCGCATGGCCTCCTCTGGATCCAATCTTCTCTCCATTTTTCCTACTTGTGACGGCGGTGGATGGTGTTTTCGTGGTGACTTCCTCTCTTCTCCAACTCTCTTTCCTTGAAGTTTATGAGGAGGTATTTATAGTATCCAATAGGTTGCGGCTCTAGGTCAATGTCGGTGAAAAAACCCTAGAGATCATCGTAGACTTCATGCTGAAGAAACAGAAGGTCGATCGGATCCTGGAATGGGCTAGGCCGATCGGCCCAGAGGGTCCCAGGCCGATCGGGTTAGTTTAAGAATAAGCATGAAAACAATAGTTAAGTAGCACTAAAAGTGTGTCAATAACGAGCGTCGACACTTGTTGCCACCGACTGCAGCCTCCCATGATCAACAGCGTCACCAGCAATGCCACAACCGAGTTGGGTCTCTAAAGATGACGCCTCCAAGGAGGGAACGACGCTAGTGGCGCCACCGTCGCTCATCTAGAATCTGGACAGGGTTTTCACCCAGAGAACCCCATGCAGCAGGGATGGAGCTCCGAGATGACGCCCCCAATGGGAACAACGACGCCCTAGGGCATCGCCGCGATCGCCACCAGCGAGATCGCCGGCAAAAGCTTTCACCCGGAGCATCCCATCCGTAGCCACAACACGTACCTAGCCCGGCACTCCCAGAACCACAGCCATGGAAGCCCACCCGGGGGCAGCGGCACCGTTGTATCTCCTCGCATCGCGCGTAGACGACCTTCGACTGCGCCACCACGATGCATCACCGCATCGTCAGCACGCACACGTCTGCTGCTGTGCACGGTGGTCACCGCCAGCAGTGGTCCAGTACCATCGAAGTGTCCCCCCGCGCCGCTGCCAGCAGGCCGCCACTGCCGCCGCAGCTCGACCGCTTGCGCCCCGCGTCGCAGGGCCTCCTCCGCGCGCGTCCTCCTACTGGACACAGCCTCCTAGGTGCAGCGCAGTCAAGCCTACGCAACGCTGCCTTCATGCCCTAAATCCAGCTAGCCAACATGTTGGCCTCCACTCGCCTCCACCGCCTGCACCCACGACAGACTTCCTGCGGTCTTGCGCATGCGTGGCGCCGCTACCTCGTCGACGTCGCAAGCGCTGGGCACCCGCCAGACGAGACGTGCCGTCGCCTGCTGCTGTAAGGCCCGCCGGACCCTCTGGCCGCGCTTGCTGCGGCCGACCCTATGGCTCCGCACCGCACTCGCCGTCATCATCGCGTGAGGCCTCCATAGCACGTGCAGCCGCCCGGCACAGGGACGCCAGATCCGGTCACCGGGGGGGGCTAGATCATGCCATGGCAGCCCCGGATGCACCATTGCCTCGGCGGTAGCCTCCACAGAAGCCACCGGCCTCCAACGCCAAACGGCCCTCCTCCCCTGTGTGGGACGATGCGGGAGAAGAAAAAAAGAGTCTCCTCACCGCCGTTGTCCTTGCCCTTGCGCGGGCTTCCGTCGAAGAGCTCTAGCGGCGGCGAGGCAAGAGGGGGTGAGGGGTGAGGCTGGCGGCGCTAGGGTTAGCTAGCCCTGGGCATTCGGTACTACCGAACCGAACCAAACCGATTTCTTGGTTCTTCGGTACTTCGGTTACCAGGGACACCGGTACCGATCGGTTATTCTGGAAAACCGGTACCGGCCGAATTCGGTTTTGGTTAGTTCGGTTCGGTTCCGATTCCGACCGAACTAACCAAACCAAAATCAGACCAGATTTGCAGAATAAAATTTCAGTAGCATTTTGGTTGTTTTCAAGTCATAAATGACAGCATTTCAATTAGTCACAACCAAATAAGTAACAGCACGTTCAATAGCAAATTTTGACAGCATTTAAGTAGGATTGCATACAAAACCAGTGACAAATATAACAGTCAACAAAGTAATAAATACATAAATAGAGTTCTAACTTATAAGTTCTAAAGTAAGGCATCAGCATAAATGGAGAGTGCAAGATAGCACACTAGCACAACAGTACAGCACAAGCATAGCACAAATACTGAAATACATCCAGGCAATAGGCAATCGCCAATCAGCAAGGCAATCCGCATTCAGCAAGGCAGGCAAGCAGCAAGCCAGCAACCATCCAGGCACAGCGCTCAGCACAACACATGAACACAGCACAAATACATCCAGGCAATCAGCAAGGCAGCAACGAGCCAACCATCCAGACATCCAGCAAGTCAATCCTTTCTTTCATTTCTTTGTAAACCTAAAATATTATTTGCAACAAGTAAGAAATAATAGAACTGATCACGAGTATATGACTAGAAAAAAATAATATACATGTAGTTGTAGGCTAGGAGGACTTGTTTGTGCTCTTGTTCTTGCTTGCTTTGGAGGATTTACTTGGCTGTGAACTGATGTTGCTAGTGGTGGAGGTGACCATCTTGTTTTTGCTGCCTTGAATTTGTGACTTTGCAGCATGGCCATCCAAAATGGCTTTGTCCATGAACTCTTGAATAATTTCTAAAATGAGACATAAAAAAGATATATTAAATATTTATTCATCAATGAAAACAACAACCAAAAGATATGACATATTGAATCACCTTCTTCTAGTTTGGCCAAGTCTTCTGTATTCTCTGCAATATTGATGGGAGTTGACCTTTTAAGCCAATCTTGAGTACAAACACGAGCTTCAACCATAAATGGAGTGAGTGAAGTCCTAAAATCATCTAATATATGCCCATTTGTGCTGAAGGCAGATTCACTAGCGACAGTGGATACTTGGATGGCGAGCACATCATAAGCCAATCTAGACAATATGGGTAATCTAGCTGACAGCCCCTTCCAACAAGCAAGAATGTCAAACTTTTTGGTATCATCTTCACACTATTCAGCCAAGTACCTATCCAGTTCTGTCCTACTACCTCTACTGCAACTGCTTGATCCATTAGTTAGCCTCATCCTCTTTGCAACTCTAGTCTTCATCTTTCTAGCATGGTCTCCACCTTGTGTACTTTGGGGTGATTCACTTGATTGCTGGTTCACATCACTTGCCTGAGAATTAGTGTCCCTATATTCTTCAAAAAGGTCATGCAAGCATTTTGTTACTGCAGCCCAAACTTTCTGTCCAACACCCTCACCATACATCTCCTCTATTGCAAGTTCTGTATACTCTGAAAGCCTGTACCTAGGATCAAGTACAAGAGCAACAAAATCAGCAAGTTAATGTTTTCCTTTTCTTTCTTCTTCCCCTTCTCATTTTGTACTTCCAAATTCTCATGCCACTTCCCCCAATACTTGTCATACTTGTCTTTCATTCTTTTTCCCATTGCTACTTGGACAAAATTAGTACTACTCACCCAATCATTCACCAAAAGATTGACCTCTCCAATCTCATGGAAGTAAGTGTGATCATTCACACTTAATGACGCTGAAACACGTCTCGTTATATCAGCAAAATGCCCTAGAAACTCTGTGAGCTTCCTTGCATTATCCCAATCGTTCTCATCAGGAACTCCCGGACCCGAAAGACCTGACTTAATATCACTTAGCAATTCAATATGATAGTATGGACCTTCATCTGCATACCTTGTGAACACCTTTTCATATGTGCAAGCAGCAGCTAGCATATCATGTGTGGAGTTCCACCGAGAGCACACATCAAGGCTCAAGAATGCCTTGCTATCCACTTTCTCCAATTGAACACACTCTCTAAATTTGACCAATCTTGATGTACCATTCTTGATAAATCTAACAGCAGCCCGCACACGTTTGATAGAATTGTCTACTTCTTTCAAACCATCTTGCACTATCAAATTAACTATATGTGCAGCACATCTCATGTGAAGGTACTAGCCCCCAGCTATGCTAGTTTTCAAACTATTCACTTGCCTCCTCAAATAACTAACACCACTATCATTTGCACTAGCATTATCAACAGTAACCGTCATAACTTTGTCCAAGCCCCAATCCAACAAGACTTTCTGTAGGTGTTTCCCAATATCATCCCCCCTTTTCCCTTTTACCTTGAAAAAACTAATTATCTTTCTATGCAAGGTCCAATTATTATCAATAAAGTGGGCTGTAACAGTCATGTAACTATCTTGTTGTTGTGATGTCCAGCCATCAGTTGTGAGGCAAACTCTATGGCATTGTTCTTGAAAAAATATTTTCAGTTTTGCTTTTTGCTCAAAGTACAATTGCACAGTGTCCCTAGTGCATGTCCTTCTAGATGGCAAATTGAACCGAGGGCAGGCAAGAGCCATGAACTTTCTAAAACCAGGCTTTTCACCTTTTGGAAAAGGTTCCTCATCTTCTATGATCATTTCAGCAAAGGCAGACCTAAGCAATTCAGGGTCAAACTTCCAAGTGCCTACACTATTGCATTGATCTACATGCAAAACACTTTACTTTTCATCATCACAAGCCCTATGAGGATTACTCTTGGAAATGTTAAAATATTTACGCATGCCAGACGTACCATTATGAACTGGATGTGCCATGATTTCAGTGTTGCAATAATTGCATTTTTCCCTTGACCACCACACCATCAACCTTGATCTTGTCGAAGTGTTGCCACATGTTGGATCTAGGTGGTATCTGTTTCCTTGGCTTCTCCTCCTCAACATCTACATTGATGACCTCCTTCCCAGCATGACCACCATCTCCACCAGCAAAGTCCTCATCATTCCGATTGCTCTCAACCCAATTACTGATCTCTTGGTCAATGTCCTCCTCAACCTGAGACATCTGAAAAAATAGAATGTTCTGCTGTTATAGTAACAACAAATTACTCCACTAAATATTAATTGGTATTGCATGTTTAGCTAGCTACTAGAAACAAATGCTTCCATAATGCAGCCATCATTTGCAAGCATGTAAGTATGTAACAACAACTCACCAAGCAATCACATCTAGGCAATGAATCAAATGAACATCTAGGCAATGAATATGGATCTTGAATCAAATGAAATATGTCAGAACATGAACTTACACTGCAAGAGGCAATGGATGTAGCTGTCTTGGGGAGGAGGGCTTCCTGGAGTTCCCGCTGTCCCGCAGGGGCCAGGAGCAGCAGCCGACCAGCCACACAGGGAGGGCGCGATGGGGGCCCAAGGCAGCAGCACGCGGTGGCGGCGCTGGTGCCGGGTGGGGATGCGGCAACCGACAGGAAGACGCTCACACAAGGGAGGGGAGGGGCCTAGCCGCCTGAGGGTTGGGGGGGCGCCGTCGGTCGTCGTGCCGACACTCCGGGAGGTAGGATGGGAGGGCGCGTTGGGCCGCCAGTGGAAGGATGCAGGGGGCGCTGACCGCCGGGACTCGAGGAGCCAGGAGGGGCGGAGGGCGGGAGGCGGCGCGCCGGCGCGGGAGCCTGGAGCCGTGAGGACTGACCGACTGAGGATGAGGAATGCAGCGCGGGAGGGACTGGTAGAGGGGCCTGGAACGGATGCGGGCATGCGGCTAGGGTTACGCTCGGCTCAGAGGTGAGGGGTCAAGTGGGCCTTATTGGGCCTCAGTTTTTTGGGTAAGTTCGGTTAACCGAGGGAAGGAACCGAATTAACCGAGGTAATTTCAGTTCCTGGGAACTGGGAACCGAACAGGGAACTGACATTTTGGTTCTCGGTATATTCGGTTCGGTTCTTGGTTTTTTTGGTTCGGTTCTCAGTAAAATTTGCCCAGGGCTAGGGTTAGCGAGCCGCCCATGTCGCCCTTGGCTGGAGCGACACGGGGGTGAGATCAAACATAGGATACAGAATCGCGACAATTATTCAGGCAGGACTAGAATGCTTTTACCATAGCTAGAGATACTGACCTTGTATATCTATTTACTTGCATCCTTTTGATTGTTGATCATCCCGATCTTAGAATCAACCATCCCATGACACCGATAGGATATAGTAGACCCTATCGTGAATCCTAATTTTGCAGTACCATGATCCTATTTGAGAGTCTTATGTAAAAAATTCCATAAGATTAGTTAGATCCTATGTAGCACCAATAAATCTTGTGTTTTATTCCCTGTTGGTGTTTTGGGAGAAAATCATGGTGGTTTATTCCTTGATTGGGTTGAAAATGAGCATGCTGCCGCTGCGCTCGTGCTAGTATGTTTGCGAGCTTGTAATTTGTGGTTGCAGCCTTGTAGGCATGATCAGTTAGTGGCAAATTTTGGTGGTTTGTCTACTGCGGGTTCAAGAATGATATCTGCAGTAAGTATTTTTTTTTTCACCTCAAGGAAGGAAAGGTGCTGTATGTACATGAAACGACATGATGGGTCGTGGGGTGCACCCGATCTGTTTAACTGCATTTTTTTCCCAAATCATTTACTGCCAGTTTAATCCCTACACTTGCAGAGCTATTCAGGATAATCTGATGTCTCTGGTAGGTATAGTTCAATTTTATCAAAATTTGCTTTCTTTGCTTTGTGATTCAAAGTTCAAACCCACTACATTCTCTGAATTACTACCACACGTCAATCGCTGAAGGATACAGACAAATTCATAAAAAAGAATTAGTCCATTTTTAGCCATCCAACTATCACCTCAGTTTGGTTTTTGACCATCGAACCGCAAAACCAGAAATCTTTTGCCATCCAACTATTAAAATGTTCATATTTGACCATCGGGCGGTTTTGGTGAGTGGTTTTGCTAACATGGATGCCACACGGCGGTGGAGCCCACTTGTCAGCCCTCCTCCCTCTCTCTTTCTTTCCTCCTCTCCCTCTCCTCTCTTCTCTCCTCTCTTCTCCGTCGGCACCCCTCTTACCTCCTCCCCTCCCCAGCGCACGTCTTCTCATCTGCGACCTCGCGAGCTCCTCCCATCGGCGCCGTCCCGCGACCTCGCTGGTGCGAGCTCCACCGTGGCCTCGTCCCCTCGTTCCCAGCCACGCGGGCGAGCCCCAGGCCGCTCGCGCACAGGCTCCGCCGCCGCCATGGGGGCACAAGCGCGAGCTCTGCCGCGGCCTCGCCCCCTCCTTCTCGACCACGCGGGTGAGCCCTAGGCCGCGCGCGCACAGGCTCCTTGCACGGACACCCCTCCCCGTGGCTCCTGGCCGGCCGGTGCCCCTCTCCATCCTCGGCGCTGGGTCCTCGAGCCCCTGATGGCTGGCGCGAGCGCGACCCCTATCGAGGCTCCAGTCCCGGAGGTGCGACCAGAGGAAGAAGAAGGGGTGGCCAGAGGCACACGGGATGGCCGGTGTAGGAGAGAGGAGAGGGAGAGGAGGAAAGGAGAGAGAGGAGAAAAGAAAGAGAGAGGAGAGGGGAGGGCTGACAAGTGGGCCCCACCACCATGGGGCGTCCACATCAGCAAAATCACCCACCAAAACCGCTCGAATATGAACAGTTTTAAGAGTTTGGTGGTGGAACATTTCTAATTTTATGGTTCGATGGTCCAAATCAAACTGAAGCTATAGTTGGATGGTCTTAGAAAAATTGGTATTCAACTACCACACGTCTGATAAGGCTCATCACGAGGTGAAAGAAGCATGAAGCCAGGAAGAATGCTATTCTCCACGTTAGCTGTTCTCAGTTTCAGAGCTCTAATAAAGTATTTTGGATTGAGCTATATGGTCATTTCGGTTGCAGAGAGTTTGCATTATTCTTGGTTGGTCTACGATTGCTTAGAACTTATTTTTGGTTGTTTCGATATGCTAGTTCTATAATTTTCTTGTGGTGATTCTTTGAGTTGCAGAAATATATGAGCCTTGATATGTACGTGCATGTAAAGACTTCATCACTTCACGTGTAGCGGCCCAGCTGCAGCAATGCAGCCCAGCTGTTCAGCTGCTGTCCAACATAGCACCATCTGTTGCTGTCCGGCAGCCTTCAGGTTTTGCTGCTACTGCTGGCTGCGTGCAAATGGTGTAGCGGCAGCTGCAGCCGTACCGCAGCGCAGCCGCAGCCACAGCGGCTGTACCGACTACCGAGTAGGCCTATTAATCGTGACTGGAATGCATCGATGCATTCGGTGCCTAGAGGTTGCATGAGAATCATGGTGGCCATTTTCAAATAAACTATTGTTTGAAAAAAAACTGTCAGAGTAAGCACATATAATCTATTCGCATTTGTAAATAATGACTCTATTTAAACATGTTTCAAGGATATATTGATAGCATTTGTTTGGCCCTACCGCGGTCTTAAGGGCACCAATGACTACTAGACGGCGAGGGTGGGGGTGGGGGCTCTAGCCCCCCTATTGCAATGGGTCAGCTCATCTTCTAGCAATCCGGCTGATTTTTATAGAAGAATCGTTCTTGTTTTTATGCCTGCGTGAAACTAAATTAAATCCGAATAGAAACAAGAGGATCTCTGTTAGAATCCGTGCTCATTCCAGAAACCACAATTACTAATGAACTGAAGAAATTTTTTTAGCCCGTTATCTAGGAACTTAGTCTTTTCATACCAAGTAAAGAATCAAACAGAAAAGTGCAGTTCAGAATATTAGATTAAATATTAAACTTGGAGAGAGAACATACGAAACAAAGTGGGCTAATCCTATCATCAACAAATGTGCAGTCCTATACTGATCTCTACTATATCAATTTTAATCCCCTGTAGCTCATCAGTGAGCAATTTAACCTCCTTCAAATTACAATGCCAAGCGAAGAGGTTTAGTTTCCAACGTTTGAATGGAGCACTAAAGGGTACTCCTTCCGTCCCACAAAGATTGTTTGTTTAGAAAATTATAGATAAGACAGTAGCAATGCTAAGGGCGTGTTTGGTTTGAGTTGCTTATTATAAGCAACTTAAAGTTGCTTATTTGAAGTTGCTTATTTTTAGTCTAGCTGTTTGGATACCCTTGCTTATGAGCATCGAATGAGGTGGAAATTGTCATATTTGCACCTTGTGTTGCTACCCTCCTCTTTGCCTCCCCACGCTTCTTCTTCCTACACACGCCTGATCCACCAACACGCCCATCAGGCGCTAACCATCCATAGATCCATCCATCCCGTAGGTCGGGAACAACCGGAGAAGAGGAAGACGAGAAGAGGCGACGTCCATCACCGATGCGGAGGAGGCAGTGGAGGCCGCGGGTGGCCTCGGACTCCGCACGCTTGAGGAAGAACGCCGGCATGGGGGGCGAGCTCGGCTCGGGAGCCTCCGGGCCCGCGTAGCGGGCCGCGTCGGGGGCGGAGGCCGGCGGCGGCGGTGGGGCGGGAGCGACGGGCGGAGGCGGAGTGGGAGCGACAGCGGGGTGGGAGTGGCGGGCCGGGGCGGGAGCGGCGGGCCGGGACGGGAGCGACGGGGCGAGAGCGGTGGGGCAGGCCGGGGCGTGAGCGGTGGGGCAGGAGCGACGGGCGGAGGCAGGGCGGGAGCAACGGGCGGAGGTGGGGCGGCGGCGGCGGGCCGGGGCGGGAGCGGCGGGCCGGCGCGGGAGCGGGGGATCCGACGACGGGGGAGGGGAGAGAGAGAGAGAGGAGTAGGGTGCATTGAATGAGGGCAGGAGGTGTAAAGTGCACCTTTTAGTCCCCATAAGCAACTCTTGTGTTGCTTATTTGCTAAAAATAAGCAGCCCCATAAGCAACCAAATAAGCAAGGATAATTGGTTTCATAAGCAAATAAGTTGCTTATTTTAAGTTGCTTATGCATAAGAAACTCAAACCAAATAGGCCCTAAAAGTCCAAAGTAACCCTAATAACTCTTCTTAATCGGATGAATTACCGAGTAGAATTAATTATGCATGCATGCTTGCAGTAATTGTCGGACCTATTAGCCTTACTTATTTAGCGAGTCTGGCTCGATGGTGGGAGTAAATATTCGTTAATGTCTGAAAGTTATATGAACATTCTTTGTGGGAAAGTTTTAAAGGCTAAACGAACAGTTTTTGTGAACGAAGGGAGTATATCATTTGCCAATCCATTGCTCCGGGCTAGCCATATATTCAACAGCAAGACAGTTCGCAATGGCTACAGCCATCTCATTCCTCGCAATTACTACCTCTCGCGATTCTACCACGAATATTGCTCCCTGCAAAATAACGTCAACTGGCTCCTTCTAAAATAAGGAGTCAGAGGAGCTACTTTTTTTACTTCGACTTTTCCATATAAAATAGCTCTAGCTTTTCTAGTGTTTCAGAGATGAAGTCATTTTTTACCAAACTGTTTGGCAGAGATTCAGTTGGAGCCTCAGGAGAAGTACCAAGAGAATTACCAAGAGGAAATCTTAATTCGTCCCATCCTTACCAGCTGTTTTGCGACCGTCGAGAATGCATTGCATCGAAAGAGGTGTCCGCCGGTGACTTTTTTGTTTTTTTTTTCTGAAAGCAAGATGTCCGACCGTTGGAGATCCTCGCCGGCTCGTCCGCAGCCGCACGAAACCAAGAAGAAACGGCGACGCATCCGGCCGCCGCGCGCGCCTTCTCCCGGCGCGACACCTACCCCTCCTGGGAGCCCCTGGGTTGCCGGCCGGCCGTGCTCGCGATCGTCACGCGGCAACACGCAAAAGCTAGCATCGACGACGGCGACACCCGGCCGGGGATCACCACCAGCCTGCCGGGGGGTTGTGGCGCGCATGATTTGACGCTGGTGGCCTGGCGAATAATTTAACGTACTCGCCGCGCGCCGTGCAGAGCGCCCCTTGATCGGCACAAGAGCCCCTATCTTCCTTCTTCCCGCCGTGCGCTGCGACCTCCTTTGCCAGTTTAAAAATGTTTACTTGCAAGCTAAACAAATAAAGCGCCTGCGCCTGCGTGCGTACGTGCTTTTCTTTAGACATGCGTGCGTGTCAAAGTCGGTTCGCGTCACCCAACGGGTGACCTGGTGGGCACACGACGCGCCCCTCCCTGTCGTCCTTGCCTAATTCAGCCGGGTCACCCACCGAACGAGATCGAGCCCCAGCTCGTTAACGTTTAAGTCCACTACTAAGCATGATTGGGAAACCTCCTCCAATAATGGCTTCGCGAATTATTAGGTTTGGGTTGGGCAAGCGAAAAGGTGGCGGGCATTGTCGTCGAAACGAGGAGAGCGATCGAGACGATGGAGCTCCGATGTTTTTAACTTTTAACTCGCCGTGTATGGTGTAGTGATGGGGTGGAGCTGGCAAACCTGCCGTGAAAGTGAAACCCTGAGTGAGCAGGGCAAGTGTGTGGCCGGACTTGCCCCCTGACCCCGGAACAGCTGCGAGCACATACACCGATACCCGTAGCTTCAAAACTCTGCTTTTTTTGCGAGACAAGAGCATAATATTGAGCAGTAGTACTAGCTAGTGGAAACGTACAAGAGAGAAGGGATCAGAAAGAAAGGGAGGAGAGAGGGATCCAGCCTTATCCACGGCGATCCAATTGGCGCCGAGCCCTCCCGGCATCGGGCAACTGCGCCCGCCACCCAATCGGGCCGCGCCTGAACTGCCAATAATTTAGGCGACGAGAGCTTTGCTTTGGCGCCGGGAGACGAGTAAACCAAAGGCTCCGTCGTGCGCGCGCAGCGCGATGCAAGTGCGTGGAAAGGCTAGTGCACCCACCCGGACAGCAACCACAAACCAGCAGCAGCGTAGGCGAGGTGCCGATTACGTTGGACGTATCCGCGAAAGCGGAATGCGTTATACGCATCTGGATGATGGGGGTTCCGGGATCCGCCGCCTTTTCGTGGCGCAAGAGGCACACTGGTAGTGGTGGTGGGATGGTGGCAGGGGACGGGCTCTTCGGTGTCAGCGATTCCTTCGAGAAGGAGTTGGATAAATTCCTTCGTGCGGCGTAGGTTTGGTTGGTTGCAGCGGTGCCCGGGCTGCCACTGTCGCTGTCGCACAGCGGCCGCTCGAGTGATCGAGTCCCGTGTCCGTGTGCCGCCGCTGCAGCTGGCCTGCGGAGTTGCCTGCCCTGGCCCTGCTCCTGTTCCTGATGGCTAGACCACGGGGGAAGCCGGGAAAGAGACTACTGATCGCCAGTGCCGCCGCACCACAAGGCACATCACCAGCTGCTTCGAGTTCGACCCCCTGCGAATAACGGAACAATGACGGGGGAAGAATCTCCCGGGTTCTGCGTGCGTGCCAAAAGCTGGAGCAGACCCGCTCCACCCGGCCGCCCGCCGGCGGCCGAGACGGGAGGGACAGGGAGTGACCCGGCGTGGGGTCCGGGCCGGGCGGCCGATCCAGGCGCGCGGCGCACCCGTCAACGACGTATCGCGCGCCGGTTGGGCACGGTGCCGAGCCCCGCGCTCGCGTACGTAGTAACGTGCCCCGGTGCCCGTCGCCCCTCCCTCCGTTCGTCTGCAGCAGACGCAACCCCACCCCACCCGGCGTCGCGCCGGTGCCGGGGCGCACGGACGTGTCGGGCTCCCGTTCGATCGGCCACGCGCCGGGCGGGGTGACGCGCGCGCGCGGGGAATCAGCGGACCGGGTCGAGGCGCGGCGCGCGGTCGCTGTCCCCGGTGTCGAGCCATCACATATCACATATCACGCGCTGCGGCCGGGCAACCGGTCCAAACGGTGGACGAGACGTTTGGCGCTGAAAAACTGGAGGGCTACTCCAATGCCATATGCGAGCTCGGGTCGCCGGACCCATGATTAGCAGCGGAATCATCTGAAAGCAGCAGCCGGCAGGTGGTTACTGGTGACTGATTGACCATATGTGGCATGGGATTGGCCAGTTCCGAGGGGGCCAACTCGCACCATCTTTGGGCCAAGCCGGTCGCGCCCGTTTACACACACACACACACACACATGGGTCATGGGTGGGTCAAATTAGAGCACCGTCTGATCGATCAATCCGAGGACGTTACGCTGCGTGCGACCGTGCGTGCACAATTATGGCCAGACTAGCTTGTCATCAGATTGGACTCGCCGCCACGACGATCTGCTCCAGTTGGGTCTTGGACTCTTGGTGGGGTGACGACCGTCGATCGCCGAAGACTTGGGGATGCCTAGACCACTGGCGGAGCAAATTCATTGGCCAAGGTCTCTCGTCCATTGACTCTGAAACATGCAACAACAATTTCAGCCAATTAGCAGTTCATCTAGAAACAAACAGAGACCCTGTGTGATCTGATCATGCCCTTCTAGCAAGCAAAGCAAGACCTCGATGCACTCGATAGCTCAATGGTAACGTGTTCCTAATAACCTCCGCACCTCCCAAGCGCTCCCAAACCACTGCAAAGCTGGCTGTTTGTTGCTCGTTGTCACGTGTCGATAAGTTGCTTCTTTATATGTTTCTCTGTTTCTATTCTAAACCACGAGAGCTTCGCCGGCACTAAGATTAAGCGGACTGTAGCAATCGGCCCCTCCTTGGATTGATTCCTAGCTCCGCCACTGCTGCCCACCGAGGAAATATCTTTGGGCGCATGATGCTACGGGATTTGAGTGTTTTTTCCCCACGATTCGGCAGATCGTCAGTGGTTCGAGTGCGGATGCAACCAGTTCCGTTGCTTAGGATATATGTGCAAAAGGTAGTGAGATAAAAACGATGGATTAGTATAAGAGATCCGCTGCGAATGCATGGCAAGCTGCATGACCAGTTGGTTGACCTGTATGTGTAGTTTGTGCAAGATTAAGGCGCCGTCCACTTGTCGGTATCTTATGCCTGGAAAATTTTTAGAGAAATGACACCGTAAACTCTGCAAGGCAGTAATCCATTGCCTTTGCAGTTTGTCTTCTGATAGCAAGGCAATCAGAATGTATGTGCCTTCGCTCAATCATTCATGCGTGATGGTACATGCAAGCATAATCTGCCTGCCCTCTTTTACGCTGGACAATTTAGTGGAGACGTCACACGATCCAAGAGTGCCTCCCGACCGAGTAATTCAGAATCCAGGCGAATTAAAAAAACTTGCCGTGACAAAACTTGAAACCACTCACCCCTTGCCTTTTGCGTGCAAAATATCATATGCATGCATCTATAGACCCCAAAAAAGAAACGCAAAGGAGTAAAGCTGCGTCGTCTCTATCTGACCGCACTTGTCAAAATAATAAGTCCGGAATAATCTGTGTGTATTTAGGACTACGTCAGCTTGAAAGCTTTGAATACTTCGGCTGCTACCTGCTACGTGTCTGTCATTAGGAGAGCTACGAACAACAACAACTCGCCCTAATTGCAGTTTAAGGAGACTACTGCTATTGGAGAATATGCCACTGGCAGAAACACAAAGTTGATATCTAAACTCTGAAGTTTGTATTGCATTTTGTCGGATATGGCACAGGAGCAGCCCTGTTTTGTGTACTTCATTTTCAGCATTCTTATCGTGTTCGAAAACGAAACTGCGGTAGATGGTTAATGATGGTAACTGAATTGAGGGAACTGTAGACCTTTGTGACGTCATGCATGTATTTGGAATCACTACTCCCCCTCCCCCTAACATATTAGTCCCACCGATAGGGAGGTTTCTTTTTATTCCCTTCACTCCTGGTTTTCTGCGACCTTTCTTCGAGGGAGATGCATAGGCACCACAAATGTTTTTTCTCTCTTTCTTTTGTTCTGTGGATGGGATTAGTTCTTGCACCTGAAGATGCTGAAACTGGCAAAAAATACGGATCATGAATCATCTGGAGGATTAGAGAAGTGTTTGGTTGCTAGCCCTGCCTAGCTATGCTCTGATTTTCCATAAGACCATAAGTCCATAGATAAAGATTGCTACGTTTGATGATTCAGAATTCATCTAGCATAGCAATTTTACTGAGGTGGCTGCTAGTTACTGGGAATTTCGGATACAATGTGCTCAAACCACTGTCAACATGTCTATTTTATGTAAAAAAGAATGGTGTTAAATTATTTGCCTTTTCTTTTATAAACGCTTAGAGCTTGACTATTTTATATGTGATTACAATTCTGTTATCTATAGTGCCTTATTGTATATTCGTATTTTCATCTTACATGACGATATAACTAATCGTAAAAACTTCATGTGTTCGTCTGCATGACCGCATAGCCCGTCCGGCCTAAATTGTGCATGTGATTTTATCCAAAACAAATTAAAGATTCCAATTAATAATCTATCGTGATTATTTTCTATGACATGTCTGGATGAAAATGTTCTGATAAAACAACTCTTCTGGCCAATAAATGGATAAATTATTTTTAACATGGTAAAATAAAAATTAACAGGGACAAATTGTAGGGTGCCAACATAACATCTTTCTGCCAGCTTTTCACATGTGCACACAGTAGGACCACCATGAGATACGTGACTTTAATCCACTTATATTATTACTCTTTTCGAGCATATGTTCTTGATTCTCTCCTTGCTAAGTGGCATTCCATCCGATCGATCCTATGTTAGGCACTTTGTTGCATGATCAATGATGCAAAGCTTCAAGCTAATTCTATTCCCAGGAATATTGCTCTTAGAAGATAATCGAAGGAGATAACTACAAAGGTGAAGCTTGAAACCGCATCTTTTCTTGATTACGTATATATTTCTTTAGTGTGCCATTTACCGTTACTTGACTGTTGAAATGTTAAGCCACATATTTGCCTTGTTATGTAACAAATGTTCGTTTCCTTGAACTGTGTAGATCAACATTGGAGATAGCATACGCGGGTGGATCAATCGAGGAAAGGGTATATGTATAATACAAAATGAACAAAGAGTACTTTCTTAAGTAGAGTTTGTCAATGGGAGCATTAAATAATCAGATTGTTAATAAAATCTTATACACATTTTAATACATAACTCACTCCGACTTACCCTGAACAGAAGGACACGAATAATTTGTGACAGCATGACAGATCAAATCAGTAAATTCATTTGTCGAATAAAGTAGTAGTGTCCAAAGACTTAGGCAAGAAGAATTAAGCATCTTATTAATGCCACTTTAACTTCCATTAAAATTGTAAGTATGTGAGTACTCAAGAGTGCCTCCACATAATATCTGTCACATTTCTTTCGAAAATTCCACCAAGCACATTCCCGTTGACTTTGTAATAAGTAAATTCACTTGCGGTTATATTTTTATTATACTTCGTTTTTTAAGTGGAACTATAATTATATGCAATTTTTTCTCTTGCCAATTTTTTTCTCCTGAAATAGTTTTCCTGCAAAAGTAGAAAACCAAGCAAATTTAACAATTCAATCTGCACATAACAAACACAGACAAAGCAGCGCTAACTATCAATGACATTTATTTGAACAAAAAAATCCACCAAGCTTATTCTGATTGGCTTAGTAAGTCGACTAACTTTTTTCCTATATTTATTCATGGATTATGTACCATTATATACCCTCGAAAAAAGATACATATTTTGTGATTTCACCCCTACATGTCATAATTAAATAGCAAACTAACATACCCAACAAGATAATGAAATCTGTATATGAACACCCCTTTGACCCCAACATACATACACAAAATAGGTATAATGTTGGTCTTCTTAGTGATCATTAATTCATCACCCCTCCAATTTAAAGTGTACATCATTTTAGGATTTCTGCCTTTTAACGTTGACCATGAATATATAAAAAGTAGGGTGACTTTGTAAGATATATGTTTATGAATTAATCATGAAAAACACTTTCATAATATTTAACTATATTTGTTTCAAATGTCGCATTTGAAAGAAAAAATTATTAGTCACAGTGTCACTTTGTAGACCCTTCCGATGTTCTAAATTAATGTTCTATATACCAATATTTTCTTTTTAGAAAGACAAAGAGTACATCATATCTGATATTTATCAAGGAAAACAATAACCGGTACAAAAAGAAGGACAACTCGATATAAAACGACCTACAAAAATCAAAATATACTACTATTTCCAATTGGAGAGAGTATCCATATATTTTAATTGAAATTATCCATTTCAGTGTGGCCTAACCAATGTTTATAGGAGAGTGGGGCCATTGCAATGGACAAGCACCTCAATCAACGAAAAGCTTCATGGCCCCTGCCCTTCTGCCTTTCAGCCCTTTGCACAAAGCGATCCACCACTTGGATGGCGTCACCCTTCCCATCCAAATCCAGTTGGCAGACTCAGCCACAAATAATGCAACGTTACTCGCACCTTTAATTAATTTGTGGACAGTGGTCATTCCTTCCCGTACGACTCCGGCTACAATGATTTTACATGGACAGAACGCCACGTCCGACTAGCTAGCTTTGGTGTCACTGTATATGCCTGTCGCCCCCCTATATGTTCGGGTAATAACAAAAAATATTGCATAGTACTACGCATTTCTTCGTATGGAAAAAGGACAAAAATGAGTGAGAATTATTTGATCATTTACTAAATGCCGAATAATTAGATCCGATAACTGTGGCGAAAGGGTCTCTAGCATAGTGGTTAGAGCACCTTAGTAGTACTTAGCAGATCCGAATTCGACTCCCTATGGGAGCGAATTAAATGGACCTGAAATAAAAAATTATAAAAAAGTAGGAGCTTCCCATGCTGACTTAGTCAAAAAAAAAAAGTGAAACTACCGCAAATTCGGAAAATTGCCACACTCGCTAGCTAGATCGTGATAAATAAATTTATTAGGCATGCGCATTTGAATATTATTTTGATTTCGCATGTTGAGGTGGTGTTTACTATTGCCATTTCACCTTCCATATGAAGTATGGCAATTTTGCGCAGTGGTTTGAGCGCAGGGGAAAGACTTGGCTGCTGATCAATGTTGTGCTTAAGCTCGCAAAAGCACAACCCGACGCCGTTTCTTCCCAAGTTGCTCTACTAATGATGCTATTTTAGTGTCGCGGTGCCTATCATCGACAAGCCAGGCAGCCAGCAAGTGGCTGTCTCTTGTGAATTTCGCACCACTCCCAGCTGAAAAGACTTTTGCATAAATTAGGCCATGCATGCAATAATCTATACTCGACAATTTAAAAGTGGTAACCGAAAGGAAGGTATCTCTAGAGAATACGTAAAAGCCAAGAGGAGGTTTGGCATGAATATATCCAGAGCTAAATTCATCTACGATGATACTGACTCGAGTCAAGTCATGCAAAAAATAAAAATAAAAAAAATCGATCCAAATATTCTCTTGGGAGGACAAGATATGAGATGATCTAGAGGAGAAGGATCTACAAAAACACGTGGAGTACTTAGATATGCCAGCCCTCAAAAGCTCACGAGCCATGCCCATATTTGCAAGCTACCAAACTCTGCTTAACAAGATCCTCAAAACCAAAAAAGAAAATAATAAAATAAAATGCATAAACTAGCTCAATGTGGTGGACCAAAACCGAAGTCTTCTCTCTCAGATGGGATAGAACAGACAGATGATTATTTCTCTCTCTTAGGCAAGCAAAGCTACTGTGTGCCTCGCTATAAAAGGCCCTCACCAACCCAGCCCTTCTTCTCCAGAGCACCAAGAGCAGCAAACCAAGCTCAGTCATCTAACCAAACCAAGCCACAGCTTGACAGCTAGCTAGCCGGCGAGCCTCTACGATTCACAAGCACTAGCAGCAAAGAAGAAGAGAGCAAGATGTACCACCATTTCCATGGCGAGGTGGCAAGCCTCCGCTTCCTCTCCCCTCCGAACGCTTCCTTCGCCGCGCACCACCACATGAACATGGCCCTGCCGCCTCAGGCCTACTTCCCGCCGTCCTTCGAGCCGGCGTCGGCTTTACAAGACGCCGCTTCTCTCCTCGCCGGCGACGGCGGCGACGCGGCCAGTTTCGAGCTCGACACCGTCGTCCGGGAAGCGGCCACTCACTTCGCCGGCCGCAATGGCTCGCCCAGCTCCGGCTCGGGCTCAGACGGCGGCGGGGGCAGCGGCTACCAGATGAACGCAGCGGCGCCGGCAGCCGCGGCCGACGAGGAGCGCCGGCGCCGGCGGATGGTGTCGAACCGGGAGTCGGCGCGGCGGTCGCGCATGCGCAAGCAGCGGCAGCTCAGCGAGCTGTGGGCGCAGGTCTCGCACCTCCGCGGCGCCAACCGCCGGCTCCTCGACGAGCTCAACCGCGCGCTGAGGGAGTGCGCCGACGCCCGCCGCGAGGGCGCGCGGCTCAGGGACGAGAAGGCCGAGCTGGCCAAGAAGCTCGAGCAGCTGCTGAAAGCGGCCGCGGCCCCGGCCACGGAGAAGAGCGCCGCCGCCTCCTCGACCAACCGCAGCGGCTCATCGGAGCCATGCAACAACACCACCAGCACCAGTGAATGATCGAATACATTATCCGACCCAATTTTTACTTGAGAGGATAATTATTGGAGTATATCAATAAGAACATGTGTGATTAAGCAAGGATAATTTGAGGAGATTGAGGCATGCGTGCGTGCATCCTCAATTGAATATTTTTGGGACGTTTTTGTTTTTATTTCTAAAGAGTTGTTTTGCTATATACCCTACGGATAAGTTAACGTGGATCAGATCATCATATATTCACGAGTTTTGCTCTCCTGAAAACTACACGAAAATAGCACTAATCTTAAAGCAAACGAGTCACTGATCTCCTCTCCACGCGAGCTGTAAACCAGCAGCCAATGGAGCAATAGGAACAGTGGCAAAACCAAAGGATGAGAGCGACAGAGGTAAAAATACTGTGTTCGCGCTAAAATCATGGCGTTCCAAGCAAGACATTATAACTTGATGAGTGATGACACTGCTCGAACTTACATGTAACTTAGTAGTTATACGCTAAATTTCATAATTAATGGACTGTATGCTTCTCTTAGTGTCAGTTATCTAGTATCTTTTTGCTCTTCAATTTCAGCACAGCAGAAGCAGATCCCGCTCATGCCGTATCAGTATCAGACAAGTTTCAGCATATGTATCAAACAATTTTGGTATATGAATATTGTAGCACCAAGATCTCGAACCGAACCAACCACATCCCATTCATTGAGATGCTTATCGCACATGATTCCGTAGAACCTCGAGCAAAAGTTCAGTAACATGCGCCGCAATACAAAAATCTGCGCTTTTCCGGCTTATAATTCTAGTTCCCAAATGTAAAAAAAGGCACTACGTTTATCCAAAAGGGAAAAAAAAGATGGAGTTGTTATTCATAAGAAAATATAAATAAGCATCACGTTATTGTCATACAAATGATATTTGAGCCTCAAAAGTGAAAGGTAGACATTGAGAATTTTGCTTTGTGAGGCATATGAATTCCTATACAGTTTCCAGTTGCAAACATGCACAGGAACTCAAGGGATTTCACTGTCAAATGTAGATATGGGCTATGGCCAGGAACTACTGACAGCGCATGAACACACGTAGATTCCAGTTGACCAGAATGGAGAATTAACTCAAAATTGTGTGGCTGAAGATAGGAACGCCCCCCTGTGCACGAGAGCACTGAGAAAAATCGCAGAACAAAACAGATCTAGACCCTGAGCACGCATTGCGAGTGCAAGTGCGGCATCAGCTCAGGCATGTCCAAGGGTTACGTGTGAACACTGGGGTGAAAGGATCGCCACCAGCGTGAGATGCTCACATCACAGGGCCCCAGCAACAGTGAAGAAAAGGGCTGGGGCACTGGCTCACACCAGGCGCCGGTGGAAGAAGCACCAAATGCACCATGCGATGTCCCGCAGTGGTGGCCAAGGAGCTTTCCTTATAGCAGGAAGAAACAACTGGAAAGTACAGGAGGGGAGAGCACTTCAACAAACTGTCCCTCCCAGGAGAGCAGCTTACCTGCATAGGCCGGTGCAGTTGCATGAGGATAAGAATGGCTTCAGTTCAGGTGTTGTTCGAGACCGAACTTGGTATCATGGGAATTTGTTGTCTGAATATGGGCAAACCGGTTTACAAACCAATCAGATCGGTTTTAGAAATATTGTCAAATCTCTAATTGGACTTCACCATTGCGTAGATCTCGTCGAGACGATCGAAATGCATACGTGGAACGTCCAATTTGGAGTCCGGATGAGAGAATTATGGTTCTGGCAAGATTCAGCCCTGTGCAAACCGGTTGGGGTGGATGATATGACCGGTTTGACCAGCCTAATCCGATTTTGGAGTTGTATTTTGACACGAATTTGTATAATATTCGACTCTTGCTGGGGCAAGACCTCCCAACCCTATAAATATAAAGGGCCACGGCCGGTTGAGGGCAACCCAATCAAATCAACCTACTATTTACTTTTATCTCCTAAACCCTAATCCTCTTCCAACCTCCATGCTGTTCATCTACTGATCTCCACAACCAAAAATGGTGTCCTAGGCTTGCTGGTCGACCTAGGGCACGTCGCCGACGTCCATGCCCTAACGGGGTCTCTCCCGGGCGAGAGCTTCGACAGCTTTTGCTAGTTTGTTCGTAAACTAGTCGTTCTTCACCACGAAGTGCGTTGGTTGTCCCTTTGCTGGTTTGCTTGTAAACCTAGTTGTCCCCTATCACGTAAGCACGGTAGTTATCCTCTCGAACAATTGACTCGAGCTAAACCTTAGGAAACCGGTCTAACCGGATGGCTGGACCGGTCTAGGCAGCATATTGCCGTTCGGTGACCCGCATGCTCTAGTAGTACTTTCGTATGTTGACCCTAAATTTAGGTCAACATGTGTGTTCATCCATCTGCTATCATCATGAGTCCATGGGGGCACTTGGAGATTGCAAGCTGTAGCTTGCCATTGATGTTGCAGAAGCATTGCAATAATTGGCATCAGAGGTGGTAGGATGTCAGTGCTGCAAACAGAATATTAGGCGACAAGATGCTAGTGCCCTACAAATTACATCATTTCAGCAGAAAAGGAATCGGAAAATATGCAAAGATCGTGGATATGACACCTCTAGCAGGTAAAAAGTTGAAACAACCGCATGGGGGAATAAAATCGATATCAGTGTACTTCCATAGATACAGGTAATGGGTTTCAGTATACCTGCAAACATGTCTACAAAAGTTCAAATCAATATAAGGTTAATCCGGGCCTGTTGAAGGTGTACAAGCTCTAAGTCGCTAATTTTAAGGATAACTGGTACAAGTTAGCGGTGAAAACTACCGAGCCCTTATCCATCAGATAGTCATGAGGGATACTAGCCACATGCCAGGT
Source organism: Setaria italica (assembly GCF_000263155.2). Classification (NCBI taxonomy): domain Eukaryota; kingdom Viridiplantae; phylum Streptophyta; class Magnoliopsida; order Poales; family Poaceae; genus Setaria; species Setaria italica. The sequence goes on along the minus strand of NC_028455.1, from coordinate 31,418,607 downwards.
GTTAAGATATTTCTTCGGCTAAAACCTGAGGTGCTTAATTATTCGACATGGCTGTCCCAGCCAGAGATGGAGAAATCTCCTTCTCAGTATAGCTCTTTTCTCGGCAAAATTTTGCTGGATCTGCAAATAACCTTGTAAATGGCCACCTGAAAACAAAAGGTGTATGGTTGTTGCAACGGAACTTCAGATCAATATTCCAATAAGCAAACTGAGAGAACAGCACCTGCTTAGTCGAATGGTCTCAGACTGTATGACGATTTCTTCAAACATGTCTCCTGTTCACAGGATGGTGGGGAAAAAAAGAATTACACATACACCGACATTGCCAGCACAGCCTTTCACTTGCAGTCAACTAATCACTCAGAAAATTAAAAAGTGAACTTGACTATCGCAATTATCTTCTTGTTTTGTACAAAATGAACTAATCAGTCATGAAACAACAACTTTGATATAAAGGTAAGGCTTTGGACTGCTGATCAGTTAATCACACATGCATGATACAGAGACTTGTGCTCTAATGGATCAGCTTATGCAGTTTTAGGGATGTTAAGCTTGGCCGCTAAGAAAATACTGGATTTCAATCTGCATATCATTATTGTGTCAACGTGCATTTTTTTTAGGCCAGATCCTGGTTCAGATTACGAGAATGGCTTTTTGACATGTAGTTGTTGGTATGTGCACTATCAACACCATCAAATGTGCCATACGGATTAGCCTCGGAAATAGGATTCGGAGCTTTTAGAAAATATTCCGCTCATACTTAGTGACATTTAGTGATAACAAAATAACAAATATGAATTTTTGACTGCGACTTTCATTTTATTTCAGACAGTTTACTTCTTAATTCGATTAACACATTCAGAAAGATGGTGAACTACATATCAACAGCAAACGCTGGCTAACATAACAGAAAGAGATTTATTGTTTGAAACAAAATAAGCAAAATAGGTGTTCATCTTAATTTACCAGGGAATTCAGTTTTATCAGTTACCTTTTTCCATAGAAAAATATTTGGCCTTCAAACGCGCTGCAAGCATACCCTGATATTTGTTGATTTTCTCTCCATGCTCCTGGGTCTTTACCTCTCTATGAAGAGTAACAAAAAGAACATTTAGGGTAAGCATTCATGTTTTTTCATAGTAACCAAGGAACAGCTTAATTTGGGTTTTATAAAAATCCAACAGATTATTTTAAAAATGAATTGATGAATGTAAGGATCTATTCTTGATCTGTTAGGAAGAAAAATGGCAGCAATGTAAAAACCATGATAAGACCTGAGTTGAAAAATATGAATCGAGTTGCCTTCCATGGGTTAAAAGCTTGTTTCATAGTCCCAGATGGACTAACATGACTTGACATAAACAACATGGTGGCACTGTGGCAGTAAAGAGGCTTAAGGATCTATTCTGGATTCCTACTATCACGACTTGTGTAGGAATGTGAACTCGTGAGATGCATTCACTGTAATGTGAAGTCAGAGGTTAACTGTGAAACCAGAAAGATCAAAGCAATCCTATCACATCACTCTTGAAGAACAGACACTATATTGTCAACTATTCCAACTGCTAATAACAACTAGTAAAGCTTCCTACGGTCAGTTTATCCATAGGAGAAATGATTGCCATGCCAGCAGGAAGGTTGGTTAGGAAACAATACGGATGTATCATTTTTTTAATCTTAATACAGCTGCATCTCACAGGAATATCTTGAACACATTTGTAACCTCTGAAATCTAGTTTCTCACAACAAGCAAAATCAAATAAAAAACCGCAAGACCTAAATCTCTCAAAGAATTTATGTACTGTAGGAACTGTTTTTGTCAGCTCGCACATCACTTAAGAATCCACAATTGGGCACACGTGTGCAGACAGAGAAGCCCGTGTAGGTGACTGCAGCCCAGTGGCCGTGGATATTGCTTATGACCATAAAGTCTCAGGAAACCATTCTAGCAAGGCAGCATATGACAATGCGCTTAATTCGTGAGCCCAAAACCAGTCAAAGCAGTACCCGATGTAGCTGCAGAACTCCTGGCGACAATTGCACAAACACAGAGCACGAAAGAGGAGGGGCAAGCGAGAGGGCCTTACGAGAAGTAGTCCTCCGACGGAAGCCGAGCCATGCTCTCCTGCGCCGAGGCGGCGGCGGCGGCCACGGACCCTTCCTTCTGCGCGGGGGGAGATCGGGAACCCTAGGGTGGTGGTGTCAGGTGAGCTGTGAGCGAGCTGAATGGAGACTAGGGCATCAGAGCAAGAGGCAGAGAGGGAAGGGAGTGGTACCTCGACGGGGCGACGCTCCAGCTCCGCGGTGGAGGTCGTGTCCTCCGCCGCTCCCGGCGGCGGAGCTCCGGCAGTGGGTGGCCACGGGGAGGACGGCATTGGGAAGAGGGAATGGTGGTGCTGACCGATGACCGATGAAAGCGGGCGGGGTCGCGTGACAAAAAAATGTTGGAAGTTAGTCGCGTCAATTCGATCTGGATACTTCATTTTAGATCCGACGGCAATTATAGTTTGAATCTTTTTCAAGAATAGTTTGAAATATTTGAAGAAGCTCGGCAAATCAAATTGTTCATACAAAAGAAGGCTGAAAATATTCCAAAACATGGAAAGGTGTGGAAATAGATTTCAAAGAATAAAAAGGAATCATCTATTAAAAAACTTTGGTTATAAATTAAATTTTCTACATATGTTTGGGTATTTTAAAAATTATACGAGTAGATTTATCTCAAATTGTAGTTTCCCAAAAGTATTTGCTATGTTTGTAATAAATAATACCAGCCAAAGTCGTATTTTGGGGATCATATCCGTACCGTAAAACATTTTTTAATTGGAGGGAGTATAACAAATACTATATAGTGGCTAAAGTTGCACTTTAAAAACTCCAAAAACATGATTATTTATAACCAGAAGGGGTACTTGTAAAAAAGCATGCAAAAAAATTGTGCCTGCATGCTAGCTGCAGCCAGTGGCGGAGCTGGACCAAAATTTTAGGTGGGGCAGAACAGCCAGTAGCGATTGTGCCTGCCGACACTGCATCAGTTGCAGAGCGTCTTCCAAATACTCCGTATAAACGTAGAAGTATACACTACATACAATCTTTAAAGAAAGGAAAAGGAAAATGGGTATATAGTTTCTTGGGCTTTTTTCTCCAAATGTATGGCCCAAAACATAACTATCTCGGCCTTATAGGCCCGTACCTCTCTAGTCGTCGTCTCCAAATCATAAAATGGATACAGCTGCAAGCTTCTTCGACTCAACCATGGCTGTCCGCCGCCTGCCTGTGACTTGGATTCACTCGCTAGGACGGGAGGGTGGCTAGCAGGGGAATCTCCATGGAGGCAGGGTGGCCTCCTTGCCTCGCCTTACTGGAAGGGACAATGCAGGCACCAGTCCAGTCGTGTAGTGCCATTGAGCGGGCTGCAGGACGCCATGGATAAGAAGGGGAGGTAGGAGTTTGAGCTGCCAGTAGCTGGGGAAGCTGCCCACCCTGCTGCATGGGGAGCTCCGCCTATGGCTGCAGCCGCTGTAGCAGCTGCTGGCTCGCTGCTACAGCCGCAGCCGTGCAGCTAGCTGTTCCTTAGATGACTAAAATATATAGTTGGACTTGCATAATTCTTTCCGCCGTTGGATCAGATAAGATTAGCAGGTGATCTCGCACGTGTCCTTCGTCGGTTCGGAACTTCGGACCCTTGCGGCTAACCTCCACGTGATAAGCCCCGCCGCCACGGCACGGCGGCGCCCCTCTCGCTGCCGTGCCGGCGTCGTTGCGCTTGCCCCCCTGCCGTCGGCCCGCACGTGTTCCTTACCGTCTTACCGCGGTCTCTGCCGTGCCCCGCTCCGCCGACTTCGTCCACCGCTCGGGTAATTAGTAGCGGCCTAGCGGGTGATTAGGTTGGGGGAATTTGGGAAGCGATGTGAACCATCTCCAGAAGTCTCTCTAGCCACGGGGATGGTTCGTACCATGTGTTTCGTTTGCTTACTGCTTTTTCCGATCCCTAGTGTATCGCTTTGAACCTAATCGCTACGGGCTAATGACTTTGCATATGAGATTAGTGGATCCCATTGCTACAATTTGTTAGGTGAACAACTGGGCATTGACTACAGACCCATCTGAAATTTAACCTCAGTCAACTGGAGTCCATTTTTTAAGATCAAAGGTTTTACACTGGTCTAACTGATCGTGATGTCCAATATATATTAAAAAAAATTGATTTCTGAATTAACTACGGTACACTTTGATGTTCTGGTAGACTAGGCTTTTATCAAACATTAGAAATTTGATGTTCTGAATGAACTGTATAAAGTAAAAGGGGTCATGAGCATGTTGCCCCGTTTTACGACTCCCTGCCCAACTTGCAGAGTTTGTGTTCGATCAGGTGGTCCCTGTTCTTGTTCAGTAGTAACTTCAAATCAAGATTCTGAACATTTTCTGTATATAAAAGCGTTCTTTTCCTTCCATGTACGGTATGGTCAGACAGTAGAACAGAAGATTTTATAGTTATATATGAGCATTTCAGTTCCGTCGTTGGTACCCCAGGATGTATAGGTCTTTGTTTTCCTTTTCCATCTCTGAAAAATTGCTTATTTCGGTTTTCAGTTGATCGCTTGCAGTGTCCAGTGTGACTATCTTTTCCCATTTTTGTCCTGTCCCTGACGAGGTTACCAAACTCTTGCTGAATTTCTTCATATTGAATGCTTCTCTTCCAGAGATGAGGATGACACCTTGCTGTTCAGAGTTCAGATTTCAGAGGCGTATCTTTGCCCGCATTATTTCCCAGCTGAGGGAGGGCGATTATCGGAACGTTGCCAAAGTCACCTTTCGCCACTTGCAGCTCTGGATTGAAAAGAATCATACATGAGAATAGCAGGTGATAGCTGGACTCTCTTGTGCATCTTCTGTTGTTCGCATGCTTTATTGGGCTGTGCAGACCCGCATTATATGTTTCTATGATCAAGTTTGTTCATGGCGAATTATTGGCGCGAGGCTTAATTGCGGCATGTTGCTGCCACCACACATTAGAGGAGACGCAACCGCACCTTGTTTAATTCTTGTATAAAGTCTAGCAGCTCATTGCCACCATTACACAAGGAGATTGGTGCAAAAAAGAGGTGCATTAGCTGTACTCATGTTGCCCTTTTACATATATTCTTCTAGAACATGAGGCACCCATATTTTTATATAATTTTTGTTGATTTGGTGTGGCTAGAAAAAAAACGTAGGGGGGCTTGTTTTAGAGACATAAACCGGCTTACATCATTGTAGGTTTGTTTATGGCCATTAATTAGCTTGGCCAGTGTGATGGGCAAATCATTGTTTCCACCCTGTCCACAGCATGTGCAGCAATTGCTGCCTTGATGCTGCATGAGTGGTGTGGTTAGACAAATATTCCTCTGCTCTGGAGTTTAGGCCACATAATTCATTCCTATGCCGCATTGTTATATAGGATACTTACCACATGATGGGCTGCCATGCCATGCCCAACAAATGATCAGTTGAGTTCAGGCTAGCCAAGGCCACCTGCTCTCAGCATCTGCTTGAGGAATGTGGGTTGGCAAGCTGATGGCTTGGAAAGGTAGCCGCAGCTAGCAACACGTTTGCCTGTGACCGATACATGTTCCTGCTTCTTTATGTTTGGTTGAACTTAGGTTGTGATGATTGATGGATAATATTCTTTGCTGAGATGTTTGCACATGGCGATTTTGGTAGGAAGATAGCATGTGTGCATGTGCCCTCTTTTTTCTGAATAGTATTGTATCGTAACAGCAGAATATGCAGTTATGCACACACACATTCCTGACATTCTAGATACTGGGGAAGCAGAAAACTTTATTTTCTGATTACTGTTACGCCCATAATGACTCGATGAAACCTAAATCCATCTGGTCAGTATGTAGGTTCTGGGCTAGTCCCTAGTGCAGTTGTTCATTAATATCTAGAAACACAGAAGGAGACTGCAAGCAAACATTAAAAGCAGGGCACTGAAGAACAATGACCAGAGGTTACAGTAGATTTTTACATGGCAACGGCTAAACCTACTAGTGGGAGGTCAACGAGGAGGAGGACGCCATGGAAGGCAAAAATAAGGACCAAAAAAGAGCCTTCCCTTTGATCTCCATGAATGCATGCTTGATGCTGCTTCTAACAGGGTTCTGAGCTCAACCAGCAATGGTGAAATGCCCGAGACGTACAGCATGCTAGTACATTGAAGCTAATACATTTAGTCGGTCGTTTGATTTACCAGAGGAAGAAGCTTCTCCTTGAAGAGCTGCCTCTCTTGCTGTTGCCTCGCCTTGACGAGTTGCCTTCTCCGCCTTTGTCAACCTTGCCGCCTTTCTTGCGGGAGGTCGACGGGAACTTGGTTCTCACGTCGCCTTCTTCTTCCTCGTCCTCCTTGCCGGCGACGCCGTTCTTCCCATGTCCTCCATCTTCTTTTCTGCCGTCTTCTGGCGGGGACGAAGGCGACTTCACTTTGGCCGGTCCGGTCGAAGCATCGGACGCCAATGAATCGTCGTCGTCGGCATCGGCGTAATCTTCATAAGCCTTCTTGCCGCTCCTCCTGTCGCTGATGATGTATCCGTAGCCATCATCGACGCTGCTCCCTTCGCTGCCGCTCCCCTTGCCACTTCCACCGGCGTCGTCGCCATGCATGGGGGAGGCGAGGTACATTGTCCAGCCGGACTCGCAGCTGTTGCAGCCCTCGCCGCCGTCGTCCCCGGTGATGTGCGAGGAGGACTCCATGGCGTTCAGGGATCAGGATCGATCAAGGGGGACGGAGAGAGAAGCAAGACGAGATCGAAAGCAAGCAGGCTAGACCAGAGCTAGAGCTAGCCGAAGGGAACGAAGAAAGAGAGGGAAGCTCTAACTGAGCCTGATAAGCTTGGGAGGGAATGAATACTGGTAGGCTATATTTATGCTTGCTCTGGGCTCCCCATCAATGCAAGGCCGAAGAAGCCATTGTTCTCGCCCTGGCCTGCTCTTCTTGGACACCGACGACCTGAAGGGAACATTGAAGCCTCTGACACCCGGCCACCATCTTCGTCTTCACAGGAGACGAGCGGGGGAGGGGTCACCGGACACGGGGCAGACACGGGGTAGGGCCGCGAGAAACGCCAAGATTTTTCTGCTGGGTGCGCGCGCGCGGGCAGGCGCGGCCCTGTGCGCTTGTGCTTGGAGGCGTCAGGGGTGGTCAGGAGGAGGGAGGAGGGGAGAGCGGCCGTGAGAGGGCGGCAGTGTCCTTAAATGGGAAAGACAGGCTATCCCTCCAACTGTCTCTCATAACTTTCCCAACCATTTTGTTCTCTGTCTTGTCACCAAGCCCAGAGCAGGCGGAGGAGGCCTGTTTCCCGGCGCAGCGTGAGTGACAGGGGCTTCCCGCCCGGTGTGCTGCCCATGTGGCCTCGGCTCGTGGTGGGGGCCGGCCGGCGCTGGCCGCCAGCCGGCTCCTCTGGCCGGGACACGGCGGCACGGCCGGCCGCGCAAGGCAGCGCAACGGCGAAATCTATGGCTCGTGCTGTTGTGCTCGTGAGAAACTGGGAACGAGGCAGGCAGGAGGAACTCGAGCTGCAATCATGGATGGAGATGGGAGTTAGAGAGGAGTCAGTGTGTTTGGGAGTGTTCGGCAGCTGGGTTCAGTGAGGCCGGTAGAAAGTTGGTGGTGTGCAGCAGCCATGTTTGCAATGCAATGATGGTTTGAGCTAGCTGAGTTGTTTCATGTGCTGCATTATTCGGCTGCCATTGGTGCTTGTTTATGCAGCTGCAGACTTCGCAGTATCTCCTTTGGTGGAGGGGGAAAGATCACCGTAGCTCCGTTTTCCATCGCTGGGAGGATTCGAAAATCTACGAGCCATGCCGAACACGATTCTTTTGAGCGAAAGGCTCCCATGGCCATGTGCCGAACCTGAGCCCGGAACTGCTCACCTGTCATTCAGTTCAGTCATGAAAGTTCTGTCGCAGAATCCTTACCCGGAAGAGCAAGAACGATGACACGACCGATTGACGGTGCCGGCTTATCTCAGAACCCGTTCAGCCCATCAACAAGTTGACTTTTGCCTCGCATTGCCATTGCATTTGCATGCTTTGATGCATCCAGCTGAACTCGACACGGCGGCGAGACAATGAAGAACAAGAAACAAAACGGCCCATCCATCCATCCATCCGGTCAGGCTCGAGGTGATCGGCGCCACAGTGACGCGGTGAGCTGGTGCTGTGCGCAGCGGCAGCGCATCGCCAGCGGATGGGCCTGTGGCCGGCACAGTGGAAGTGTTGCTCGCCCTGTCCCCGTCCCCGATCCATGCACGGCGCGCACTGATGCTCAGGCACAGCGGCACGCACAGGCAAGGGCAGTCAGGTCGTCAGGCAGAGAGAGGCCGCGCCCGCCCTGTGCCTCGCGTCGCGTCGCGTCCATCAGCGGCGTCCAATCCCTCCGTCCGCCGGCACGTGCGCCCCCTCTGGGCCTCGCTGCCGCCTGCCCGCCTGCCGGCCGGCCGGCCTGCCGCGGAGCGCGCGACGGAGGCCAATCACGCCGCGCGGGGGGTGCCTGCACGGCTGCGCGCCCGTCGCGCGCATGCGGACAGGAGGTACAGAGCATCACATGGCGAGGAGGAGGACGGAGCAAAACGCAGCCCAGCCGAGCCGGAGCCGAGCAGTAAATTTCCCGTGCAGAGGCCGGCGGTCGGAGGAGGCCGGCGGGTGGGAGGAGGCGCCGGGCTGCGGGGGCCCTGCCGGCCAACGCGTCGCCGTCCCGTGGTAGGTGAGGTGAGGGGAACACCGGGACATGCCTCCTGGTTCCCGGCGTCAAACTGGATATCCTTGATGCCCTGCTGCTGGCCGGGGTGCCGGCCCTGCTGTGCCCTACTCCACGATCCTGCCGGGCCTTCGGATTCACGGGTCCAATCAACCGCATAATTGCCGCCGCTAATTTTCTTCGCGTTCTCTGCTGCTGCTGATGATGATTGGGGAGGCGTACGTACGTTCCCGCCACCTTCGCCTGATGGAAAAGGTCAATGGATAAAGCGAAAAAAAAAGAAGAAGAAGAACCGATGGGAGACGTCGCGGCAGGGCGGCAGCGGCTTGTGCTGTGGCAAGGATGGGATGGCGTGGCGTGCTCTGGCTGCGTGCAGTGTACTTGGGATGAGGAGGAGGGGACGGCGGCCATGTCACGCATGTGGCCTTCCGTGCGCTCGTGCGCTGATGTGTCCGGCTGCCGGAGCGCCGGTGCCCCCTGGCCACATGCGCAGGCTATCAGCGGGGGACGCGCTGCCCCTACTCTGCTCTGCGCTCTGTTCTGCTAGACTGGCCGGTACGTTGTACCTTACCGACGCAATCTAACCGTTGATCATCCGAGGATGCGAAACTAAATTAGGTGTTATGTAAAGGCTGTCAGGTTATGGAAGCTCATCTTCTTCGCCGCAACGATGGCAATGGCGCACCTCACGTCTCCGGCTCCGCCCGGTTCCTGTCTCCGGCGACGTTCCCACTGCTGCTACCGGCCACTCCCGAGCTAACCCGCCTCATTCCCTACCAGGCTACCACCACGGGGCCTTGGCCCTTCTCGTCCGTGGGTCACCCACCGCCAGCGGCCAGTAAGGCAGTAACATTCTTTAAACTCCTTTTGAGCTCGGCGGCCATGGAATTCCAGACCAGAAGGCCCGGTGGCCGGTGCTAAACTCGCCGGTGACCATTCAACGTCGTGAAAAAAGTTCACGAATTTTTAGTGGTTTTTTTTAGATTGGCAGCGGGTTGAGCTGTACTCCTACAATGCGTCTCCCAATGTAAAAAATAAAAATAAAAATAAAAATCGAGAGACAGAGCACTGGTGCTCAAGCACATGAAGTCATTCTACACAGAGCCGGTGAAGGCTGTTGTGAACAATTCATGGAATCACCTGCTTCAGAAAATGCAGAACACAACAGAGCAGCCACGTCGTGTCATCTGTGGCTGACGCAGGATAAAGCTTTGTACAAAAAAGATTTTACCGCGAAGTCGTGCGAGCACGGCACATGTCCCCCAGCGTACGTAGAAACCGGAACGCGAGGTCAAGGCGACACGACACCAGAAGTACTACGTGCTTTCCCTCCGTAGCCGCGTTCTGGTGACTGGTGAGGTCAGGTCGCTGGGATCCACTTGACCCAACGAAGCCGCTGCCGGTGTTACCCAACCAACGGGTGGATTACCAAACTGCCAAGTCACTTGTGTTACTGTGTGTCAAACTAAGCCAACAGGAGCAAGCAGACAAGGTGTGAGTGACACCAACACGGCTGATTGCTTTGGACCTTTGGTTGAAATGTTGAATTGGCAAGAACAAGATTCTTTTTTCCCTCTGATAACAAGTGATAACAGTTCACATTGATATGCACTGATTGAGCTTTACTATATGCATCAGAGCACTGTCATTTTGGCATGGATGTGCAGCATTGTTCTCGTTAAAAGGGGATAGGATGCGCACAACGTGACGATTTTACATTGCGTGGTAGGTATGAAAGCTATGATAAACATATCATCTGCATGAAACGAGAATACTACTTCATGTCCAGTGTCAATGTCACGAAAGATTTGCAATCGGAGCGGCCCAACAATGTGGGCAGCACCACCCTACCCGAAGTCAACCACCGCGTTCTTCTGAATTGTCCAACTCCTAGTCGACCCATAACAACATGACAAGGAAAGATGCTTAGGGAGGAGGACGCTGGTCTCTGCTGCCTTTCAGCTCAAAAAGAAAAAAAAAGGGTCCCTGCAGCCTTTGCAAGGAAACCAACAAAATAAAAGGTACAGCTGCAGACTACTATTGTGTGGTATTTGTTATCTCACAGAAAAGTCTCACATTTCTGCAAACAGTCCATGATCCGCGTTCTAAATTTCTTAGATGAACCCAACCATTTATCATTGCTATGTTTCTCAAATTCTTTTGTTTTTTGCATCAAGTTTCCTGTCTTGCATCAAACCAAACTCCACTCGGTGTCTGTGTCAGTGATCACTTGTTATATTGCTTTGTCTTTGAGTGAAGAACTTGCATGATTTGGAGGCCGTTGAGGTTTATATATGTATACTAAATGTATACAATCTGATTGAATGAATAAAAGCATAGATTCTCTGTCACTGCCGGCCTCCATTTCTTAGCAGTTAACTTTTCCTTTGCAGACAAGCACAAACTGCGCAGTCCTTTCCAACAGTTGCAGCATGATCAGAAACCCAAATCTGCAAGTAACCAGGCAGTTGAGGTGAGCTCGATTGCTACAGTTCTTTATCACCATATATGCTTATAAATTAAACTTTGGTGACATAAGAATCTTGAACTGTTAGTCACAACACATAACCTGCTTGCTAAAGTTTTCTTTGGATGGGTAGCCCATCAAACAAGGAAGCTTCACCAGGCAGGCAATCAGATATATAGAAATATCAGAAGCCAGTGGTAGCATAGTAGCATCGCATTTGGTTAATGCTTGATAGCCTCTAGCACTGTGATTTGTGTATTTTCCCTATGCCCTTAGCTTGTTGCCGACAACAAATGATGCAAGTTTAGGACAGCACACAGGAACAGCCTTGCAAAAAGGAGGTGCAGAGGAGAAAAGACTCGCATTGACTTGTTTAGTGCCTGATCATGCAATCCTGCTTCTAGCTTGGTCCTGTCCTCCTTGTGGGTTTAGTTGGCTCAATTAGCCTTTTCGTAAACTAATAAAGATGCAGTTTAGACTTTAAGCTAAACTGCAAGACAAGTACCTTTCTACCTAAGACGAAATTTAACTTATCCCATAATTCAAGTACTAAACTTGCACAGCCCACATTACTATCTTTTTTGCTCTCTCTTTTCTTTTCCTTTTTCTTTCCTTTTCTTTTTGGTTTCTGAAATGTAGCCCACGTTGCTATCTCCTGCAACCTCCATTAGTCCACCACCATACAAACTTACACAAAGTCATATAAGATTGTACTGGTGGTCTCGGACTAATGGGCAAATAATTAAGCATGACATGCTTATTTAGCATTCAGTTTGCTGAGGTAATTATACATTCAGAACTTCCATTTGTTCTCTTTTATGATCTCATAGTTCTTGCCTTTTTGGATCAAACGTTCCAGAGGACAGAGGTAGGCTTCATGCACCCTATAAGTTCTTAACCAACCAATCTACTTTAAAAAAGAACATGAAAGAACAAGAACAACTATGGGTCGTACTATAGGCTATATGCAGGTTGGTCATCCCTTCGTCCCTAGATATTTTGAAATGCATTCTTCTTGTGGGGCATGTTTGGATGCCACGTCATAAACTTTAGGACATGTCACCTCGGATGTTTAGATACTAATTAGAAGTATTAAATATAATCTAATTACAAAACTAATTACACGGATGGAGTCTAATTTGCAAGCCGAATCTATTAAGCCTAATTAGTCCATAATTTGACAATGTGGTGCTACAGTAACTATTTGCTAATGATGGATTAATTAGACTTAATAGATTCGTCTTACGAATTAGTATAGGGGTTCTGCAGTTAGTTTTATAATTAGCTCATGTTTAGTCCTCCTAATTAGCGTCCGAACATCTGATGTGACACCTCCTAAAGTTTAGTAGCTTGTATCCAAACACCCCAAGAGACATTACAGTACTTACTAAAACTACTAATGCTGCATGAGGGGTGAGTCAAGGCCAACAGTTCCACATGACCTTGAACACTGATTTTTAGCCTCGTTTTGCATCCTCTCAACTGGAGTCTCTACCGATCGATCCATCACTAGGTTAGGTTGTTTGATCCAGTAATAACACAACCTTTTTATTTTCTTTTCTTTTCAATCCTGTCCAGAATATCAAATTAATGCAAGACACGTCCTTATCACTAATTCTTGTTTGTGCGTTCAATGTATCTCTAGTCCAGAAATCAGACTATAACCCAGGCTGAAGAATACGCTACTGAAAGTCTCTGAAACTAACATACATGTTGGACTGTATGCAATGCAAGCAGCCAAGCAGACCGATATGGCGTCATGGATTATGCATAAAGGCAAGCCTTCAATCCATACATTTTGTTGATGAGAAGATCATCGAGGGGTAGTACGCACCTGCAGCCTTTTATAATGAGCACCAGATCTGCAAATCTTCCACGAGCTCCAAACAATTTGCTGCTATGGTTAAGGCACTGTTCTTGATGTTACTGCTAATTAACTTACCTAGCAGGTGATGAGGTACGTGCTAGAGTAGATAGAGTCATAGAAAGACTACTATATTTACGTGCTTAACTAGGTCAAATATTTGCATGCCCAATATGACCGGAACGCGTGTTGCTGGTAACACAATATGTGAACACTATATGTATGCATCTATAAGTTACTGGACTAGCTAGAATATGCAAGATGTGTACCAGGAAACATGTTGGCTAGTTAATTAGCTCCTGCTTCTTTAGGAAAAAATTAGTTTGCTGCAACCATGTCAATGTTTTAACCCTATTAAGCTCATGAGGTCTACGATGACGCCGTATATACGGGTCTCTACACTAGGTAGCAGCATGACATAATCTACCATGCAAGTCCTTGACAAGTGCCGTGTATTCTTCAACTCTTGTCTCTCCACAGAATATAAATGGCAACCTCAGCTAGGACTATTGAGCTATTAAGATCGAGTACTATGAACTTTGTGAGTGCTGTCTTTCTGAAAATTGTCCATCAACTGTACTATATATAATGTACTAAATTTTTTTTGGTACAGCCAACAGATATACAACTATACAAGGACCTCTTTGTACGAACAAGATGCAAGGTCTGACGTCTGAGCAGCAATGGGCATGCAGCATTCTTCAAAGGTCTGACTTTTTCATGTGTGCTGTTCATCTGGTCTCCGAGGCTTGTTCATGCGCATTGAGTCGTTAGCGTTTTATTGTTAGTCCTAGTTAGTTGAGCAACTGACACAGTTTGTGATCGGGAGAAAAAAAGTAATCATGTACCTTCCCGTAGGGTCAGGGCGTCTGTAGGCTGACAATGCCTGCTGCCCGGTTCGAGACTTGGACTGGTGACCACTAAGACCATGTCTGCCATGGAGGCATTTCATAGAAAGCCAATTGGAATTCCTGTGTTCGAAATGAGAACTAAATATTAAAAAGTTAAAGCCTCACAATGCAAGGCAAAACTACACTCCCTCTCTTCCAAATTGTAGGTCGTTTTGATTTTTCTAAGTTCATAGATGTTTGTATGCATCTAGAAATACACTATATTCAGGTACATATAAACACTTAAATAAATATTGGATAATTGTGGGAGTAATCCTGGAAGATAGAAGAAAATATGTGGAACAGAACGATGTCGCAAAGATGATTCTCTATTGAGAAAGATCATACAAACTAAATCGACAATGTGTCGTGTTCAAGAAAAAAAAAAGCAACAATGTGTTGGGAGAGAGACTTATGCGAAGAGGATCGAAAGATGCAAGTGGGGAAGTCAGCTGAGGCCGCCTTTAGGGGTTGGGAGGGTGGGACAGGTGATCCGAAGAAATCTATCTTATGTTATTGCGTGCATGGGCCTTCCGACCAAAGCATGCACGGATGGAAACCATAACATTTCGCAACAAAGCGATGCAGAGGGGAGAAAATCTTTGGATTTGATGGGAGCTGCTTGCTGACCTTGGAGTATTAGGCTAGGCCCTCCTCTAACCGAGCGAGACGAGGACAACCCGAGGAAAAGCCCCCTTGAGTTCCTTCAACCTGACTCCAACTCTCCAGGCATCCCTGGGAGCACAAAGGCCAAGCAGCTACATGACAATTCCGCATGATCTCAGCCAATCATTTTATATGTTGTGCGCTATTATTGTGCTGCGTGTGTGTAGAATGCGAAGTTGTCATCTAGTTCTGCACACCACCTACCCAAACCATGCATCTACGACCGTGCATGCAAGGCGTATTTGATTCTGAATTCTGGCATATGCATACATGTTTTTAAATAAAAGATGCATGCAGATATATGCTATACTGTAGATTGGATTTGTGTTGTGCTACATGACTTGTCTAGGAGCCTGATAATCGTAGCCTTTTATACTGAAGGACTTACTGTATTACGTTTAGGGGAAAAAAGTGTGTTTCAGTTAATCATGTCTTGTTTGCAGAGAGGGTGGTGCTGCCAATGGACCCGGATAACTTCTTTGCTTGGAAAAGTGAAAATTCTGTGTGCCGACTCTGTGCATCAGGGGAGAATAGAAGAAGCTTCTTGCTTGTGTCTTATGGAGACAACAATTACACTGTCTGGATTCCGAGCAAGTCAGTACGAACAAGTAGACATGATTATCATATTATATAGCCCTCAATTTCTTTCAGCACGACAAGAACCATGCTACACTCTACCTGAAACCAATCTTGCGTGCGTAGACTGACAAGTCTCTCTCTCTTCTGCGCACACACCTCAGCACGGCGACGACGGCAAACCCATGCTGCACATTACAACAAGAAGAGACAGGGACCACAGCTAGTGGAGGGGATAACGGTCGCAGGCGCCAGCAGCCAGTATATAAGCAGGCTGCCCGGTGGCCACTACTTGCTCAAGGCGCCGAGCCATTCATCAGCATCATTCAGTTGGGCGTCGTTGAGCGTGGCCGGTGAGCGCGCACCTGTGCTTCAGGTTTATTTGCAGTTGGTTTCCATGGGGAGATCTCCTTGCTGCGACGAGAGTGGCCTCAAGAAGGGCCCGTGGACGCCGGAGGAGGACGAGAAGCTGCTTCAGTACATCCAGAAGAACGGCCATGGCAGCTGGAGGACCCTCCCGAGGCTCGCCGGTACAGTCTGCAGCTTCTGTTCTCCATGGACATAAGAGCTAGCTAGAGAGCTTAGAATTACACATCAGCAAGAAGCAACTCCACCGCAGCTGCATTCGGATGATCATAGAGCTACATGATTCTAGTAATCGATATCGAGTTATCGACGGTTTGTTAACATTAGCATGGTTGCGATGGTTTGCAGGGCTGAACAGATGCGGCAAGAGCTGCCGGCTGCGGTGGACCAACTACCTGCGGCCGGACATCAAGCGGGGCAAGTTCTCGCAGGAGGAGGAGCAGACCATCCTGCACCTCCACTCCGTGCTCGGCAACAAGTGGTCGGCGATCGCGGCGCACCTGCCGGGCCGGACGGACAACGAGATCAAGAACTTCTGGAACACGCACCTCAAGAAGCGGCTCATCCAGATGGGCTTCGACCCCATGACGCACCGTCCGCGGACCGACTTCTTCGCCGCGCTGCCGCAGCTCATCGCGCTCGCCGCGTTCCGGGACCAGCTCGGCGCCGCCGCCGACCCGGCGGCCGCGCAGCTGCAGGCCGGCGCCGCCGCCGGCGTCGACGTGGCCATCCAGGCCGCCAAGCTCCAGTACCTGCAGTGCCTCTTCCAGTCCGCGGCCACCACCATCGCTTCCACCGCCGCCGCCGGCGCCGCGCCCGACGCCGAGGCGGCGGCGGCGGCTCTCGGCGGCCTCTGCTCGCCGCAGGGGACTCATGACAGTACTGCCCCGCCGGTGTCCGCGGCCGGCGGCCAGCTACCTTCTTGCACGTTCCCCGAGGCGCCCGTTAGTAGTGAAGGCAATCAAGGCCTCAGCTATGGCGGCGCTGATGTTGACGTGTTCTCGTTCCACGGCGGTGGTTCGCTGCCGCCCCTGGCCGACCTCTCCGACGCCGCGAACTACCCTTCAGCCGACGGATGCAGCGCCACGGCGTCGTCCAGCTTCGGTGGCGGCGCGACCAGCCCGCTCCCTTGGCCGGAGTTCTTCCCCGACGACCCCTTCATCACTGATTTCCTATGACGTAATAACCACGCTTCATACTTATATATATACATGTATACCAAAGAACCTTCTATATCATATACTACGCCCCGGCCTGATCTATACGTATCTGCTAGCTCCCTCTGAATTTTGTAAGCTTCACGTACACATATACGTATACATGCTCAGTATATCTGATATTCTGATAGCATTCGAACATCTGAATAGATTTTTACTCCAAACAAATACTAGCTGTGCAGAGAGGAGTGTGTGAGTTGCCCATGAGAATAATGTACACCAAAGTGCTTGTTGTACTGAATACTGATGATGAAACAAAAAGAAATACCAAGTCCATTGGTGCATTTCCGAATGCAAAATGCATTGCATTTATACGAACTAGTCCATCAACCCGTGCTCCCACATGAGCTAATATTTTTAAAAGTTATTATATTTGAAAATTATTTAGAAATTAAACTCCTAACCAATAATCAAAACTTTGACCTACAACTCTCTTATTTTTTCAATACCTCAACATAATACTCATATAGATGTGTAATTATCTTTATCCAGTTGTGATTGATTATTAATTAGTAATTGTTTTGTACACTTTTTCATTGACATTCACACCTTTTCATTTTGTATTGCACATCCATACATTATGCTTAGCATAAAAATCAATATTTTTCATCACTTCCTTATATACATGTATAAATGGTCTGCCTGGTGACACTCATCATGGCTTTATTAACAATGACATAAATAGGAAATTTAAAATCAGATATTAATTTACTTTTGGACATTTATGTACTATGCACATGAAAATAATTAGATCAAAATTTAGGTATTTACTTTAGATTATTTTTAATAACAACATACATTGGTACCTTAGATACAAATTTAGAAAGACACACAGTTCCATCACTTCCTCCATATCTTTATAAATGGTGACACACATCATGCCTATATACCTTAATTATTATATCATATATATAGTGTAAGAAATAGAAGATTAAGAATCATATATTGGTTATATTTTTAATTAAGGTGATTTGGATTCAAATGTAGGGTTACCTCATATTATTTTTAATAATAGCATATTCGTGGGTAATATAAATGAAATTTAAGAGGTTACTTTAAATTATTTTTAAGTATTAGTGGTGGGAAATTTAGTTGCAAATTTAGGGTGTTATTTTAAATATTGTTTATAATGGCATAAGTGGGTAATTTTGATGAAGTTTAGGGGGTTACTTAGTTTATTTTATATAATGCCAGATGTGGGTAATTTATATATAGATCTAGGGGTTATTTTAGGCTATTTTTGTAATGGCGTATGTGGGTAATTTTTTAGAAAACGTAATAGATCCAATAGCTATGATGATTTGAGTCTACCAATTGATGGTCAGATGTTTTGCTTTTTTTGAAAATTTCTAGAATTTCTCACGAGTGTCCACCTGGGATTCTAGGTGACTTCACTTGGAGACTTCAAAAGGAGCCTCCCATAAGTAACAGTAAGATATTGCAAAATGCATGTCTCCCTACTTTAATTTGTCGCTGAACTTTGAACATGATATTTGACCAAACAGTTCGAAAGTAGAGAGAGGCCGCTCTCTTGGGCTTTTGTTGGCGACCAAACATCCTAATTCCTAACAGTGAGACTCTCATGTCCTTCACAATCACAACATTATCTGTCAAAAAGGCTTTTTTTTAAAGAAGATGAAAAAACTAAATTAAATGCTCCGTTTTTCCTGGCGAGCAGGTACGAGTTGATTCACTCACTAACGCCAGAAGATCCTCGAGCCGGTCTCTTTACTGAAGACACTTCACAGTTTTCACACTGCATGCGTACTACTCCGTCTGACATGGTCTCGACAATTTTTTTTACACGGTGAAAATGGCAGCATCGTCCACCGGTGATGTGGCTACACGTGGGGCATATTATATCCATGCAACGAGAGAGTCGGGAGTGAAGCTGCCCGCGCAACGCGAAGGGAAGGTGGAGTTGGTCGCGGTTGCTAGGGAAATTTTAGGAAGCTCACGTCGCGCTGAAAGTGAAAGAGATGCTCCAATTGAGACTGATCGATCACACCTAATCCCTGTTGCCCTTGCGCGGCAAAAATTCGCAGGCCACTGCAACCGTCTTTTTTTTAAGTTCTTTTACGAAAAATACGTAAAAATACGTCTCTGACGGAACCAATTCCAAAAATAGACCCTTAGCTTGGCGCCATCCACGCTGGCGCCAAGCTTACACGTCTCGGCGCCAGCCATCCTAACGCCAAGGTCCATGCGCAGCTGCTGACGTGAATTCCGACGTGGCGGGAGCTTGGCGCCGTAGGCCTCGGCACCGAGCAATTTACCCCATACCTCCTGACGTTTCGAACGAAACAACTATAATTATTCCGAGAAGTGTGCAACAAACTACACTCTAGTTCAACTGGTTAGGACGTGGACTTCCTTATTCCAACACAGGGGTTTGAACTTAGGTCTTTGGGATAAGGAAGCACACGTCCTAACCAGTTGAACTAGAGTGTAGTTTGTTGCACACTTCTCGGAATAATTATAGTTGTTTCGTTCGAAACGCCAGGAGGCATGGGGTAAATTGCTTGGCGGCGACAAGCCATGCTTGGCGCCAGCCCCCGCCACGTTGGAATCTGCGTCAGTAGCTGCGTATGGATCTTGGCGTCAGGATGGCTGGTGCCGAGACGTGTAAGCTTGGCGCCAGCGTGGATGGCGTCAAGCTAAGGGTCCATTTTTGGAATTGGTTCCATGAGGGGCGTATTTGTGAGAATCTTTTGCAAAGAGGGCTAAAAAAAAAAGTCGGCCACTGCAACGGGCCGAGCCGCTGCGGGCCTGTTTGCGGATGCGCGGGTGAAGTCGTGAGCCCACTCGGACCCAACGGCCCACGCGGCTCGGGGGAGGAAGGAAACAAAAACGAAAAAAAAATGTAAAAGCGTGAGTCGATATGCTATCCCTGTCGCTGAGCCCACCCACTTCCAATCTACCGCCCGCCTGCTCTCCCCTCGCCAACCCCGCCGCGGCGGAGCGCTAAACCCTAGGCGGCGTCGTCGTCGGCGGAGGCGGAGGAGGAGCCGCGATGTCGCACTTCGGGAGGTCGGGGCCGCCGGACATCCGCGACACCTTCTCGCTCCTCGTCCTCAACATCAGCTTCCGTGAGCGAGCCCTAACCCTAGCCCCCTCGAGCGCTGGCGCGCGCCCTCTCTCTCGCTAATCGCTTCCTCTTCCTCTTCCTCTTCCTCCCCTTCCCTCGCTTCGCAGGCACCACGGCTGACGACCTCTTCCCGCTCTTCGAGCGCTACGGCAAGGTCGTCGACGTCTTCATCCCGAGGGACCGGAGGTGAGGACCTCCGACTAACCCTGAACGTCTCGGGTCGTGGTTCGATGGGCGTTTCCTCAGATTCTGTTGGTGGGTTCTCAGGACCGGGGACTCGAGGGGTTTCGCGTTCGTGCGGTACAAGTACGCCGACGAGGCGCAGAAGGCTATAGATCGCCTTGACGGTGTGCTTCGCCTCTTCTCTTGCTATTTATTTCCCCTCACGGGGATTTTATGTTTCTTTTGAGAATTGTTGCTGAACTTTGATTGGTTTTGTGCAGGGCGGAATGTGGATGGGAGGAACATCATGGTGCAGTTTGCCAAGTACGGCCCCAATGCTGAGCCAATGTGAGTAGGCCTGTTTTCCTCTCTTAACATGTTGATATCCTGTTATTTGCGACATGCTTGTAGCTAGGTGTTTACTTTGTTAACATAACAACATATGAAGCCTGTTCCTGAACTCATTTGTTGTAAACCACCCTTGATTTGATTTGACAGATTATATGCTAGGACCAGGGAATATGATTAGGTTGATGTGTCTGTATATATATATATATTTTGTGTTCTTGTTGATGGTTTTATGATTGACCATCTATCTTATATTACCCAAATATATTTTTAATCTTCTGATATGAGCATATGAATGTTGAATGTACTAGTTCAGCCTTCATTCATTTAGTCTTGATAATGTGAATGAACATCTGGAGGTTGGTCCTTAGTTCCTTGAATTAAAACTACTAACATGAGGGTCCAAAACAAAATTAAGAAACTCTTGTCTTTGTATACATTTTTTGATACAGGAAACAGGTTGAGAAAATCAATGTTTATTAATCTGTCGGAAGAGTTGAACATTGTATTTATCTGGCTTTAAGATATATATACTTTTATTTTTCTTTTTTAGAATACAACCAATACAATACTCATTATTTGCATCCAGTTTGGCAATCTTTAATTTGCATACGCATTTATGTGGTAGCCTGCGTAAATCAGTTTGTTGAGTTGAAAATAAACAATTCAAACAGAAACACTGGAATTTAATCTCATCTACTACTACTTTTATTTATCTCATGAACCTATGTTGCAAGAGAGTGTATGCGTTCATTTATCTTGCCATCTACTTATATGAATTGAGTCATCATAGTTCACTGCTGCTTTGCTTTCTGGTTATGTTTCTGTAGCCGTAAAGGAAGGGTCAAAGAGGCTGTGGAGAAATCACAAGACAGGTCAAGAAGCCGTAGTCCAAGGCCAAGGTGAAGATCTTCGCTCCTTTTACATTATCTTTAGAATTGCATTAAATTGTGCCCTATGTTTTTATTTTTGCCATTTGCTCCAGTTGCTCGACTCCCTCCAGATCTCCATTGTATTCATTCATGTCATTTCCCTAAAATTAGGTGTCAGCATGAACACTGCTTTTGCTTGCTGAAAGCATACTTCTCGCATAAGCATTGCTTTTGCTTTTATTGCAGAGAAGTATACTTTCTTAATATCGCAATGTAGCATATCCGTAATTGCTTTCATCCTGGTTTTCTAGATCTGTACGCTAGGCAACTTATACTGCATGATTGCTTTAATCAGGCACAGAGACAGAGATCATAGGAGGCGAAGTCGCAGCAGGAGCAGAGAAAGGCATGGCCGTGATAGAGACAGGGACTATCGTCGCCAGAGCCGAAGCAGAAGCAGAAGCAGAAGCCCGAGTTCAAGTCCTGACCTCAAAAGTCGTCGTAGAGCAAGAGATGATTGTAAGCGCCAGAGCAGGAGCAAGAGTAGGAGCAGAAGCAGAAGCAGAAGCAGGAGTAGAAGCCGCTCATACCATAGGTGCTTCAATACCCTTCCATAGTTTCATCATTTAGTTATATTTTATTTATATGTTGGCAACTTCTAATTTATTTTTTTCAACAGTGGTTCACCTGCTCGACGCAGTGCTAGCCCTCGCAAGAGCCCACCACCACGGAGGAGCCCCACTCCTGAAAAGCACACCAATGGAAAAGATTCACCTCCGTCACGCAGTGTTTCTCCATCACCCAAGCGTGCAGGCTCCCGTAGCCCACGCAGTGTTTCTCCATCACCAAAGCGTGCAGGCTCCCGTAGCCCACGCAGTGTTTCTCCATCACCAAAGCGTGCAGGCTCCCATAGCCCAGGCAGAGACAGCAAGGTTAGATTGGTGTATAGATCATGTGGTTTTGCCCCCATGCATTTGTTTATGTATCTAACTTTTGAAAGCAAAATCTCTTGTCAGGAGTAAAGCTTGTTGATCTGGTGATGCCTAAGAACAATCTTCCATGGGATTGCAGAAGGTTGACTGAGCACAATGGAAGCAGCACTGAACTGCTATTCAAGGTTGCTAGTTGTCCTTAATGGTTTTTAGAATTGTGTTTTCCAGTTGTCAAAATTATGCTGTTGGATTGTATTTTGATCCCTATTTTTCTTCATGCCCATCTACTTTATATGCATTAAACTTCTTCATACCATCATATTAACTTGTTAAAACATTTGTGCATTTTCTAGTTATCTGTTCGTGAGATGGGTTGCTGTTTACTGGTAGAATGATATTGCACGGGATCGACTGTGGTGGATGTTCTAGCTGTTAAGTCTTTATCATTGGTGTCGATGTTCGTGATGGTGCAGCTGATGATACGGTGATGCTGATGCTGCTGACCGTGATGATCTTGATGCAGTCTCTTTAATTTTGTTCAAAAGATTTTGAGTCAACGAAACTCCAGATGGATCTCATGATTGGTAACACTTTAGCTGCACAATGTTGCCATACTAGTTATGTTGGTTCTTATCTAGTTCAACTTTTCCCTCCTTTGGCAAATGCCTGCCTGCAGTTCCTAGTTGGAACATGGTGTTGAGTGGCAGGATGTGCAGGTGTACTCAGTGATACTTTGAGTGGCAGGATGTGCAGGTGTACTCAGTGATACTTTGAGTGGCAGGATGTGCAGGTGTACTCAGTGATACTTTGAGTGGCAGGATGTGCAGGTGTACTCAGTGATACTTTGAGTGGCAAGATGTGCAGGTGTAGTCGGTGATAATTGCCAATGATACACATACACTGCTAATATTCTCTGTGCAGTAATGGAGGTGGTGTCGGTTGAGTAGCATGAGTCATGTTGAACAAATTGTTGGTGGTTGGCCCTGGTGCTCGCCTAGTTTGATCGCTTCTATTCATTCTCTTTAAACAACCTGTAATGAAATTTCTGAACTGAAAGTTGTACCAGAGCTCTAGCTAACAGATGTGAAAGTTGTCCGTTTTGTTGGTAGCAGAACACTTATTATTTTAGAATTATCATCTTAGCTATAAAATTATCTAATCTAAGCTATACGAAGAGTGGTGTCTTTACTGAAGGCAGAAGAAGGCATGTATATATTTGATAGATTAACGAGTACTCTCACAGTACTGAGGCTAAAAAATTATCTATTTTCATTGACCCTTTGGTTTATAATTTTTACTAAACCATTTTAAATAAAAAAACCTCTATACTATATGCAAGTATAATTATTTGAGTGAATTCATTTCTTTTTTAATATATTAAAAGGCTAAGCTAAAGAAGCCTAAATTTGGAATGGGAGGAAATTAGGTCTCTAACTAGGGATGTAAGTTCCACTTATTTTGAATCTTGAGTTGACTCTAAATTTGCTAAAACGAACTAAAGTGACATGTCACAATTAGTTTAGGGGAGAGAAATGAATGGCATGTCGCATTTAATTTAGGGGAGAGAAACAAACGAAAATGGCATGCCACTTAATTATATAATTGATAATATAAAAACACCATACTGTACCTGCTGCCCACCTGCTTCGAGGCTACGTATTGTACGATTTTTCGAGGCTACGCATTGTATGATTTTTTTTGGTGATTGGGTGTTATTTGAACTTCATGAAGCTGGCACTGGGCAGTGGGCACATGATGTGTGCCCTGATCAATTGATTCTTGCCTGTTAGTTTATGCTGTCAGGTTCCTCCAGGAAGCTTTATCAGCATCCATGACGTGCATAAGTGGATGCCCAAATTTGGATGGTCTTAATATACTTTGTGAAATTGTTTAAGAGTTAGTTATCGCGAACAAATTACTTCCGAACTGGTGAATTAAGAAGAGCTCGTTAGCCGCTACAGAAACATAGCTTCGGAAATGAAATTGAGGATGTCACCGGTTGAAAATAGAAAGATAAATATTCTACCTGTTCGTAATATACAACGTTTAAAACAAGCTAATTAGTTTCCATAACGATATTTGTTTGGGATTCGGAGGCAGCTCTTGCCAACTTGTATCTCGCATTGGATACAACCATACAGGCTATCAAGAGACTACTTACAGTAAACAAGCTATCCAGTTTGATCTAGAGGCGCCCCCCAAAAAAGGCCGAAACCACACTGTTTCGGTTGCTGCCAACTGTTACTGCTCAACTGAGAAATTTCACTACGCATCAGAGAGGCCCGAAAGGGCCATAAAATTGACAGCAGCCGGCTGTTAAAACAAACAAAATCTCTGGATTCGTCTAAAAAAGGTCGTAGTAAAGTGGGGGCCAGTAGCATACATAGAGAAATTGATGTCACCATGAATACCAAACTGCAGCAGCTGATCTCACCTATCCTACAACCCATGCCTCTCTATCAGCTTGATTGTTCAATTGACGATGCCATCAATGGCCAACAGAATCTAGGGCTCACACTATCCACTCGTTTGAGCAAAGCTGTGGCACTGGCAACCCACCCTTGTGTATTTCCCGTGGCCTGCGACCGAATCACAGTGTGTATTTGAACCACCCAGTCAGGTACTCCACTTAGACGAGTAACTTTTCACCGCCTCATCACCAGTACCTGCTAGGGCATCAGAAGTGGCTTTGCGTGTCTCTTTCCTGGTCTCAGCCTGGCTGCTTGGCTTCTGCCTTGAACTCAGTCTTACCCTCAAAAGCAACGAGTTGGCCATCACACCAACGGAACTAAAACCCATTAGCGCTCCAGCTATTGATGGAGTCAAGATCGTCCCTGTAACTGGAAGCAATGCTCCAGCAGCAATGGGGAGTCCAACCTACAAAATAAATTTTAAAATTCAAGTCCATGAGCCCATAACACAATCAAGATAAGGCAGACAATGCAGAATCCATACATACTGTAGAACTGATTTGCTCTTTTATTTAGGAGACTTCAAATTATTTATATAAATAATTCCAAAAGAGTGAAAATAAGTAAAAGAATTTATCATTTTTTTTAAAAAAATCTAATCTGTTATGATGATGCAAAGAGCTGAGTCAAAGAGATAAGATAGAACCATACGATGTTATACAGGAAAGCCCACCAAAGATTTTGTTTCACTGTCTTCATGGTCTCTTTGCTCAACTCTAAAGCATCAACAAGCTGCATCAAGGGGAGAAATGATCAGAATGGGTTTTTGAGGTACAAATATGAACAATACTGGTAGGGACTAGGCTCAAAAGGAAAGGAATGAGTCATAAAACAATGGCAGGTATGTAAACATTATTGCATTTTTTTGTCACTTGGTTTGCTACAGAAAATTCCAAACTGCAGTGAAAGAAATTACCTGGGATAACCTGTTGCCCATAAGTACAACTGAAGATACATCACTAGCTGCCCCGACGCCTCCACCCATTGCAATTCCAACATCAGCTGAAGCCAGTGCTGCAGTATCATTAATGCCGTCACCGACCATGGCGACTAACCTGTGTGCTTTCTGAAGTTCGGATATGAACTTCTTTTTCTCATGCGGTTTAACTTCAGCAAGAACCTAACACGTTTTGCCACATACACAGATAAGCAAATCATGCTGAAATGACAATTAGAAATCATGCTAACAAAAACAATCTAAATGAAAGAAACCACAAAGTTTTTTTCCACAGCTGCCTTTTGGTTCAATAGGTTCCAAACTTCCAATTAGATCATCAGATAGATAACTCACCTATCTATTTATGAAACTGCTAAGTGCTACCCCCTATTTTCATTTTTATAGACTGATGACTTATTCTATCTAAATTGTGCTCTTCTTTTATAATAAGTAGGGATATATGCCTGTTGCAAAGAGGAAAACATTTTCAAGTGGATGGCAATGAGAACTGAGAACAATATTTAAGTGATTTTACATATTTGTCTTTTGGATTCTATGTTCTACTCCCTCCTTTCCAAAACGTAAGGTGTGGTTTGACCCAGCGAGTCTTCAAAGGTACAATTTGACCATTAATAACTCGTATATTATATTATTCATGACCATGAAATTGACATAATAAGAAAGTAATTCAAATATGAACCCAACTGTACTGCATCTGTACAGTAATCTACAAATTTGTTAGCTAATTCTTGGTCAAAGATTAAGAAGTTTTAGTCTTCCAATGTATGCATGCCTTATGAAAAGAAAAGGAGGGGGATGCATGACATGATAACCTGATGACAAATGAATCCATATTTTTCAGGTACTTCGAAATAATACAGTAAAATATCTGCAGTGTTCCAGAAATTAATGGAAAACCATAATCGATGGTGCATCTCAAAGATCCGTAGACATGATTTAATTAGTGCAGATAGCATCAAAACAGACAGCAAGCAACCTACAATATGCAACTCTACTACAGCAAATTGTGAGAGATTATCATTCACAAGGACAAAACAAATCAACAACATTTAATTCATATTACCTTGTCTGCCTGGATACCAACAATCGAAGCCACGTTCATAGCAGCACTTTCCTTGTCCCCAGATAACATATAAACACTAATTCCTTGCTCAGATAGGGTACTGATAACTTGACGAGAATCTTCTCTGAGCTTATCCTCGAAACAAATTAGACCAGCTAGAGCACCGTCCACTGCTACATACGCAACAGACTGGCCAAAATGCTCCGCTTCTGGGAAGGGGTTGCGAACGACACCATGCCTGAAACATTGCAATATTTACTAGTGAAACGGACTTCCATGAGCGCAACATAAGATGTACATGACAGAGCTAGTGCACTGGAGCAGAATAGCAGATAGTTGCCATAATGCTCCAAACCAAGTTGCATTGCTGGAACTTTAAAACAGATCTCACTGACATAAGGTATAGCTGGAAGAAGAGACAATTAAAAGTGTCCACATTGTTGGTGAATTTAGCATAGGACATAACTGTAGAATAAGATACTCATTTGTACCTTCTAATCCAATCTAATGTTCCAACAGAAACCTGTTTCTCACCGATGGTAGCCACAGCACCAGATCCTGGTTCTTCCATGAAGGATCCATCATTTGCCTGTGGCAACACACATAAGTAAGTGGCAAACAATTAGAAAGGTCAAGTTTAACACAAGTGAATAAACAGTGTGGTAAGATGGAAACATAGAATAGGTGATAACATTCCATCATAGAAGCATGAAATACAGACAACAATGTGTCAAGAAAGTATGGCAGAAATCTGGACTCTGGAGCAAGCATGGTAAACAACTTATTATTGACTATGATATTGCAGTTCAGCAGATATGGTTAGAATTCAAGTGAAACATTTATCCTGAAACAGCTTTATACAACTAGTAGAAGACCCAGTTAGTTCATACTAAGGTCATTCTGAGCTCAGATTTCTTGTGCACTTCTGCAATGACTACCTTCATACTGATGCAATTAGCAGCCCCTGCAGCTTCCATGATGGCTTTTCCAAGCGGGTGATTTGTATTTGACTCTACTCCAGCAGCAAAACTCAGAATCTCAGCCTCAGTCCATTGGTTGTCCCCAAAATCCCTGATGACGGAAATGCGGTTTGTCAACAGGAAGATCTCAGAAATAATCTTCATTTTTCAATCTAATACACAAAGTTTACACATCATAATATATGAAAAATATAGCACATTATCCATGGAAATACACCGGAAATTGCATGTTGCGGTATCCTATTCACAGGCAAGTTTTCCAGAAAGATATTCAATCAAATTTAAAGTCCAAAGTAGGTATAGCACAGTATAAACATAGTGTAATTAAGTACAGCATAGAAATCCAGAGGGTACATAAGAGACACTCAACTTTGTATTTGCATCTCCCCTGCCTCTGGAAGTTATTACTTTAGTTACCACAGGTCTACCAATTGTTAAAGTTCCAGTCTTGTCAAACACAACAGCATCAACATCAGAGAACTTCTCCAAAACATCCCCACCACGTAAAAGAAGTCCTCTCGTCGCACCTAATGAAGTACCAACCTGGAATGATGGTACATGAATAAATACTGATATCATACATAATAAAAAAAAGTGTAATATCCTTTGTTTCATACCAGCACAGCAGTGGGTGTGGCAAGCCCAAGAGCACAAGGGCAAGCAATTACCTGCAAATGAAGATCCAATATTAAGAGGTATAATCCAATTAACAAAATTAGACACAGAAAAAAAATAACATGGGAATAGGGTGAACTGCAATCCAACATAAACAAATATCAAAACTCAGAATCCAAAATTCCTATGCTTGGGATTTTGGATATTTATGTGGTTCCTGAAAGCATCACCCATGCAACTAAAGTCTTCTGAATATACACGAATGTCAAAGCATGTTCCATCAAGTCATACCCTTGTCTTTCTATAAGAAACACTGAATTTTGAATCCGAGAATGAATCATGCATGCCATCCCTTTATTTCATACAAAACCAGCTCTTCTTTATGCAAGTAATAAGATTCAAGGGCAATAGCTGCAGTTGAAATGAGAACATACTTTTGCAGTTTGCTCAACCAAATCTAATTCTCAAAAGAAGATTTTGCACTTTTTCATATACTTGCCGTTAAGTTTTAGCAACTTAAAAACTTCATTCGTTTAAAGTAAAATAGCCAGAGAAAGGATATTAAAAACATATCTTTCATGTATCATACCAGAACACTGCAAGAAAGTTGCAATGCCAAAGACATTGCGCTTCCATGTTGGATAGCAGCAGGTACAAGTTGCGAACCAAAAATACTCCAGAACATATAAGTAGCAGCAGAAAGTGCCATGACTCCATATGTAAAGTTTCCTGCAACCTGCAGTGAAATTAAAAATTGACATTAAATCAAAGAGTAGAACTATTACAAATTCAGGTCACAATATTTATGTGGTAAAGAAAGGCCCTCTAAGACTATCAGTAACACAGAAAAATGCCACCAATAGCAGCCATGATCCACCAGTGATGCCCAGAATACAGTATAGGACAACTAATAAATTCCACTAGCACCAACATATGAGAGGTAGTACCCAAACAATAACAAAACCAATATTTCCACTGCTCAGAAACTTAATAGACAATGGAGTCGCTGAGTATCTAAAGAGGGATTAGTGTTTTACAGGCTCAGGTTGATCCGTAATAATTAGCCATTTTGAATATTATTATACTTTAGGGTAAAAAACAAATAGATGAATTAGCCAATCACCCATATTCATCATTACTTAGTCCACAAAAAAGTTCTATAGAACTCATGGACTAATGTTGGGCACAATATTCACACAGTTCTCTTTAAGATTTATGCAAATGTACTAGTGCGATCCACAGAGATGGATGATATGGTCAGCAGGATAAAAGGCGCAAGTGAGCTTTGATCATACATGTAAACTAGTAGTTTTCATAACAGTGGAATTAGCATATGCAAATATGTATATACCTTGTCAGCCAATCGTTGAACAGGGGCCGCCCTTGTCTGGGCTTCTTCAACCAAGTGAATTATGTCAGACATGACAGTCTCACCACCAGGTCTTCTAACTTCAACAGTGAGTTTACCATTCAAGTTGATACTTCCTGCTGATACTTCTGTCTAACATAGAAGGGAATCATCATTATTTACCACAATACAAAGATGCTAACACTGAGATATCACTTGAATTCAGCAAGCCAGGTAACAACATTCAGAGAAAAAACGGAATTTAGAGATACATACCCCTGCTATCTTTGTCACGGGCATAGGTTCACCTGTCAAACTTGATTCATCAACTGTACTCCTTCCAGCTTTGACAACACCATCTGCTGGGATACGATCCTATATGGTGAATAAGCAAAAGATCATACTAACAAGATCAGTCTGAGCCTCATACCATCCATAATAGACGTAAGAATGATTTCTATATGAATATGTAACTTAATTGCTGCCACAGTATGCACTTGTGTTCAGCATACGAACAAAAAAATCCTGAAAACCATATGCCACAAGGAAAATATCACCAATGTTTATATATGTTGTACTCACCCCAGGCAGCACTACAACATAGTCCCCAACAGCAAGAGTATCACATGGGACTTCAACCAATGATGATTTCTCAGCATCATTATCCACCATTAGGCGTGCTTTAGAGGGAAGGATATTAAGCAGTCCAGTCATATCACTGGTAGCTTTAAGCTTTGCCCTCTGCTCAAGATTCTTCCCTAGAAGAACAAAAGCTATCAACATAACTGGTTCCTCAAAAAATGTCTTCCACCCCTGCAGGAAAATCAAATGATATAAACAAACTACTGGCACATTAAGGCCATATGCCATGATGCAACCTAAAAAAACATATTGTACAGAGCTGGAGTGTAACTAAAGGAACTTGCATTATGAAATTGCTCAACAATATCTGCAAGGAATGAGGCTACAAGACCATGAACTTCCCAAAACTGTTGCTTGGATGTATTTGGATATCATGTGGAATGCAACAAACCAACAATAGAAGTCTTTCAGGGGAAAAAAAATAATAGGACATACCAGCTTTGGAATGAAGGCTGCAATTGAGCTGACGGCAAAGGATGACAACGCACCTAAACCAACCAGTGTATTCATGTTTGGAGACCCCTTGAATAAACTCTTTATACCGTCAAGTATTAGTCTTCGACCAGGACCGACAAATGTAAATATTGACAGAGACAAATGAAATCCAGTGGAATGAATGAAGTGCATCAATGGCACATTAACTCCAAAGAGGTGGGAAATGTGTCCCAGAAGGCAAACGGCACATAATGCCCATGATACAACAAGTTCTCTACCTAGAAGAAAAATCAGCGGCAGCGCACAAGTGAGTTATAAAGTTGACACTTTGCTATTAATAAAACAAACATCATGGAGCGGGAGAAGCTTGTAAAATGTAAACTGATGGTTACTTGTCTCAAAAAAAAAAAAGTTTACCACTTTGTTTCAGCTGCTCAAGTTTCTCATGCATCTTTCTTTCAAAAACTGCCTGTGAGCTGATCTTTGAAGCATCTGCAGGTTAAATACACATTTGCATGAGACTGAACACAACAATAAATTTGGGGAAGGTTTCATATTTAACTATAGGGGAACGACGATGTAGAGATGTAGCATGTCATCAGTTCTGAAGTGTACAATATGAACAAACAAGACTTTGCATTCATGTATCTTAAGACAAGATTGCCTGACAAGCAACAAGAATTTTTAAAGCACCTTTATCTTTTCATTCAATGTCCAGAAGAGCGTTCAAACGCTTAAAAGATTTTATCTATGGTCATTTGAGCAAATCAACATTTTCTAGTGAAGAGAAAATGTATTATTTTTAGCTTTTCATTCAAACTAACAATATTATCCCATTATTCAAACTGATACATCACTCCAAATTAATAAGTACTATTCTAGCCCTTTGACAATACTTGACCAATTATAGCTGCGTTTACCTCGAAGATTGGATTTATAGCCACATGTCGTCAACTGACTAGCAAGCTTCTCACCCAACTGTTCCTTCCAGTCCTGAACATCCCTATCTTCCGGCACTGCCCAGACGACTGCCATCTCAGTGGCAAGGTTAACAGTTGCTGATCGCACCTGGGGCTGAAAAATCCAAGCACATTCAGACTCACAAACAAAACTAGAGAGCAAATAAGTGCTTGACAAAAGCTCTACATTTGAGCCATGCTGATTTAACTTAGCTAACCTCATTCTCCAGAATGCGTTTAACACTTGCTGCACATCCACCACATGACATTCCCTGCAATGAAACTAATCAAGTGGCTAATATAACTACAGAGTGCAAGATGGTCAGAAATGACAGTTTTTTTTTCTATTAATTCAGAACAAATATTATAGCATTATTTATTACAATGAACCTAGCATTGATCTTTCTCTACAGCCAATTGAGATGCAGCAGTACCATCTAGGTGCAAAATTTTACTTGAGGTATTCAAAAAAAATTAAAAAATATACCTGCCAATTGATCAACCAAGAACTCTACCATGTTCCCTCCCTAGTAAAAAAGTGTTTTGAAACTGGGTAACATGTTTAATCGGTTAGATATTCTAGCCTAGTAATTGCCCGAGACACAATGCTGGTGCTTTGCTTCTTGATTAACAACTGAACACAAAAAAAAAACTAAACAATTCATGATGTTAGCTTTAATGCTATGAGAATCCTTATGTCAATTCGAGTTTTAATTTGAAAAGCCAGTTACAAGCTGAGCACAGTGCCAATGTGTGTGCGCTTATCCCAAGGTGTTTAGCCAGCTAGGCAGTTTCTTAACAAGTTTTGGAAAATTCCTTTTATATGTTTTTTTAGAGCGGATGGTGAATGGTGTATAGGGTACTATACTCGTAGGAAGAGCCATACCCCGACGTCAAGGACGATGACATCGGCTCCCTGCCCTGCCGCTTCCTCCGCCACACCCACCCCCTGGGAAGCTCGCGGCCTCTTCCACCCCTCATTACCACCGCCATCGCCCCCACCATCACCGTTCCCAGCACCACCACCAGCACCACCGCGCGGAGGACCACCCGACGGGAGCGGCGAGGCAGCCGAGACGCTCGCGAACCACCGCCGGGGCGCCGCCGCCGCGGCGCGCGGTCCCGGGCCGCGGAGCGCGAGCCGCGCGAGGGAGAGGAGGAGGAGGTCGCCTGGGACGGCGAGGCCCCGCGGCGCGGAAGAGGGCGCGGGCGCGGACGCGGAGGCGGCGAAGGGGAAGCGGAGGCGGAGCGGGGCGGCCGAGGGGAGGCGGCCGCCGCGGCGGAGGAGGAAGGGCTTGGAGCGGGAGGAGACGGCCTTGGAGAGCGCGAGGAGGGGCGTGGCCGGGTCCATCCTCCGGAAGCTTCTAGAAGGGCCTAGCTCGCCGCGGCGGTGGCGCGTAGCGGCCGGAGCATGGCTGCTGCTCGCGGCGGGGATGCGTCGTGTCGAGTGCGGGAGATGGGGGACGGGAGGCGGCGGTGCGGGGCGGCGCAGGCGTAGTGATGGTCTGATCTGATGGATTGGGTTTTTTGGCTGGGCACCTGGGGCCTGGCCGCCTGGGTGTGCATTGTGCAACACGAGCGTACCAGCCAGCGGTCGCGCGCGCTCGTCAGCTCGTGCCTCGTCGCGGACGACACGCTGCGTGGTGCGTGCCAGCGGCCAGTCAGCCATAATAGTGCCACATGTTTCGCAGTACAACGCACGTGAAATGCAGAGTCCAATCGGTTTGCATATCTGCGCGTGTCGATGAAAAAGTTGACGATATTTACGTGAACAAAATTTATTATTATAAGACATGGAAACCAGTAAAGATAAATTGTGTACTTACACAACCGAGCCATGTAAGTGGCAGAACATCCCATTCTCAACTCCCCAACTTTACTATGAGGTACGGGAAAGAATTAGAGTTTTTGTCAAACGCCATGATCCAAGTGCCAGCACTGACAATAGAAGTAGAGGATTGGTGGCAACGAGAGCTTGCAAACTATTCGACGTAACCAGACACGAATCAAATCGGTGCTTCTCATGTACTCCATCCGTCTCAAATTGCAGGATGTTTTGATTTTTCTAGATTCATATATTTTGTTATATATCTAGACATATATGTAGATGCATAACAAAAGATATAATGACCTATAATTTAGGATGGAGGAAATACACAATTTGGAACATATGAAAGGAAAGGAATCAACGTATTTTCAAAGATCGTCATACGGCGGTAGTCCAAATTGAGAACGAGATAAATGTAGAAATTGTGCTCCTTCTTGAATGATATAGCAATACTTCTGCAAGTTATTAAAAAATGACCCATGTATATAAAAATAACCATTTCATGTAAAAGGCTAGCTAGATATAAGAAGGATACATGTAAATTATGAAAATGCCGAACAATATTGGATGAACTTTCAAAGTTTATTTAGGATAAAACCAACTCAAATTTTGGAATAGAAAGAGTATTTATAGGGAGGTCAAATAATCATACTATACGCTAATCTTGTTTATGTGATAGAGAGAGTATAAATTGCAAATTTACGGGTGCTAAAAACCTCTTAACTAGGTGGGTTTAAAATTTACTTTGTTTGTAATGTTACTATGTTATTAGAAATAATACATTGCAATTATTGGTGGAAGTGAGACCATTACGAATTTAGAAATTCGTATGCGCACCATTTTCCTCTCAAAATCGATAAGAAAGAAACGAAAGCGAGAAGCGCTAGATAAGCGGCCCATTTCGAACCAATCGCGCCCACTCCAGTCCATCCATCCGATGCCTCCGACTACGATGGCTTGGACCTCCCTCTTCCTCCCCACCACCGCCGGCGCCACCGCCGCGGCCACCGGTAGCCGCCACCCCTCCTTCAGCCACCGATCCCACTGCCGCGTTCCCATGACGCGCCTCCGTCGCGCGCCCCGGCTCGTCGTTTCCGCTTCAGCCTCACCGGCCTCTCCCGCGTCGTCGCTCGACGCGCTCATCTTCGACTGCGACGGCGTCATACTGGAGTCGGAGCACCTCCACCGGCAGGCCTACAACGACGCGTTCGCGCACTTCGGGGTGCGCTGCCCGCCGGCCTCCGCCGACCCGCTGTACTGGGACGAGGCCTTCTACGACGAGCTACAGAACCGCATCGGCGGCGGGAAGCCCAAGATGCGATGGTACATGCGCAAGTTTGATTTGTTTCATTACGAAATTTCTGTACCACTAGTCAATTGCTTGTGATGATCTTACGCCATGTGCTCGCATGATGCCTTGCGTAACCAATGCACCGGATATGTCCACGCTTATGTGTTCGTTGGATGCCAAATCACGTCTGCCGTTTGCACTACCTTTGGTCATAATCGTGTTATTAATTTTGTTAACTGACGTACTTTGGCATGTCCGCATGAGTGCACATGGGCGTTCCTGCAATAGTGCAATGCAGGGCATGTAAGTTTACCTGCGGGGTAGTGGAATGCAGTTCTTCATCAGATTGGTGCGCGCGTGCTGATACACAAATTGATATATGTTGGGATAACTTTATTGTTGCATGTCAGCACGTGAACGGAAAACTTTAGTACAGATGCCATCTCAGTATGGGGATCTTTGTGTGGACATTGGTTTTGAATTGGTTGAGACTTGGAATTATGACAGGTACTTTGGGGAAAATGGGTGGCCTTCTTCAAATATCTTCGAGACACCACCTTCGACTGACTCCGATAAGGAGAAGTTGGTCGACATAATCCAGGTCTGACTTTTATGTCTTCGGTTTTACAACATAGGGTAGCTCATTAATACATTTTTTCGGGTAGCAAGATAGGATTGGAAATGCTCTGAGCCATCCATTAGTTTAATGTTAGCTTGAAAGGTCATGTTTTCTCTAGAAATCGTTTCTTTTCTCAATCTGCCATTCAATTATTGTTTCTCAAACTTCTGCATGTTGGATAACCTGAGGATCTATAATTAATGCCAAGTAAAAACACACACATGGTGGAACACATAGGTGATGAACATGTTACATGGATTCAAATATCTATATGATCAAAAGACTGCATGTTCACACAAATAGACTCTTAGGATTCATACTGACTCCTTGTAGCATGACTTGTGCAATTAGCCAAGAACCATCTCTTTTGGTTTTAGGCTTTTAGCACATATGGCATTCACATTCACATGGGCTCTTTTACTACTGCAACCATTCAACATAAATGAAGTCTCAGATTAATACTAATACAGTAATACTGCACATCAACTATCCAAAAACTGGAATCTAAAAAAAAACTCGACCAAGGGGAGAGACGTCCCCCTGATTTTGTCTTAAGAAGATTGTGCCGCGACTCGAACCCGGGCTGGCTCAGTGAACCGCTTCTTTGGCGTGTTCTGCTGACCAGTTGCACCGTGAGAGTGTTGGCCAAAAAATGGAATCTCATGTACCTCATTTGTGAGCTTTCCTTCTCTAATCTCTAATGAGGAAAATGTGCAAGTCTTTTGTGCATTCTTGAAAACAGGCTATTACAGCTTACGCTATTTTACCTTCTCATTTCAAGAATTTTATAGCTGTAACCACTTAATTTGCAGGACTGGAAAACAGAGAGATACAAAGAAATAATAAAATCTGGAACTGTAAGTTAAATTCCTAAATTATTTCCTGAACTTACACTTGCAATTAAAATTAATACGCATAATAAGTCACCTTATTATCTGATGCCGAGTTGAGACTCTCTGTTGTTAGGTGGAGCCTAGACCTGGTGTTTTGCGGCTGATGGATGAAGTAAAGGGTGCGGTAATATAACTTATTGAATATCGTTCTTTTCTTTTTTAAAGAAACATCTTATTTTTCTCCATACTATTGTTTTCCTCACAAATTTAATGTTTTGTCACATTACCTCAGTGAGTTCTAAATGAATATATCTATTTGATACTTTGAGTATGTGCTTTCATGCTCTGAGGTGATTTTTATACAATGGTGTAGGGTATCAAGCTTGCTGTTTGCTCTGCAGCAACTAAAAGTTCAGTGATAATGTGCCTTGAAAACCTTATTGGACTTGTAAGTTAAATGATTTATGCTGCTTCCATATGTAACTTTAAAACTTCCTTTGTACTGGCTGAGTTCATATTTCTCTCTTTTGCTCTTGTTTCCATAGGAGCGATTTAAGGGCCTGGACTGCTTCCTTGCAGGTATAGTTCTGTTCTTTTTCAATTATGTTGTCTTTGTGACCTTTGGTCTCTTGAAGTTCTCTGCAATAGTCACAAAAAATTTACAAAAGTAAAACGGAATAGACAGGGGTTGCATTTGTAGCACTTGTGAAACGAACAATGTAATGCCTCTAAATGATATAAACTATGGTGAATATGTCTTAATCAGTTTAGCAAGTCATGTAAACAATAGACCGTTTAGGATGTTTAGGCCCATTGCATTGCATCAGGACCAAAGAGCTTACATCATTCCAGCACAGTTTTAAATGGCATCTCCGTGACATTACTCGCTAGACTCAGGCTAGATCACTACAATCCAATACCATTGCCAGCTTACAGTTGTTTTCAAATGCATCGCAGTACAGCCAGGAAGAAAATCAAAAAAGGAAACATCAGAACCAGAACTGCATAGCCAGAAATAGCTCCACCCAAGCTGCTTGCCTAGTCCTGCTTCTCATCTTCAGAGCATCAGGCCTGACTCTGTCATTTGCTAATTGCTGAGCATCACTTCCCTGCAAAGCTAGCCCCCTGTGCCCCCATTGCAGCGAGATGTTTTGGATCATACCAAATGCAAAATATTAGATGACCCCCATTGCACTTGCTAAGGTTCTGGTTGTGGCTGGTATAAGACAACAATCCCATAAAATTTTACAATTCTCAATTGCTTCCTACTGCAGGCGATGATGTTAAACTAAAGAAGCCTGATCCAACAATATATGTTACAGCAGCAGAGGTAGTGAACGTTATAGTATCAGATCTTGTCTAATTCTCCTTACGATTTTTCCAAAGTTGGTTATGTTAAGGACTTTCTATGTTGTGCCCAGAAATTAGGTGTGCAAAGCAAGAACTGCCTTGTGGTCGAGGACAGTGTTATTGGATTACTAGTAAGCCTTCCAAGCACATATTTGATTAATAAAACTAATCCTTTTGACTATGAAAGTTGTTTATCTTTTGATAGGCGGCAAAAGGAGCGGGGATGTCATGTATAATAACATATACACCTTCAACTGCTAGCCAAGTAAGATTGATCTCTAGTGCTAGTTCTTGTTCTCTATAACAGAATGGCATCCTTATCTGCTAACTTTTCCATAGGATTTCACGGATGCAATTGCTACCTATCCTGACCTTAGTGATGTGAGGTAGGTTCTGATCAATTTGGCAACTGAGGTTCTTTCCATGCCAGATAAAAACTATAGCTGCTATTGCAGGCTCGAGGACCTCAAGCTGTTACTCCAGAAAACTCTTGTTACTGGATAGTAAAGCATCTTGTTTTCCTCAAGAAATACATTGACAGATTTTTTTCGTGCATGATAAACTTTGGTAAGTCTGTTTCTATATCTATGATTCTTGATTCATTTTCATTGGTATTGACTCCTATTTGGGATTGCCTGTGTCAACCCGAAACACCTCCATAGGTCGGAAGAGCTTTGACAGAAATTATAATTCTAAAAAAATGTTTTCTTAATTTAAAAAGACTGTTGTGCAAATCATATTAATGCCTTTGATGCATTTTTATATTCATTGTCATGCAGAAGTTTACGTAATTTTATTTTTTAACATTTTCTGTACCGGTTCTTGTTTTCCTTAATATAAATCAGGTATAGGATGCTCTAGGGCGTCTTTTGTTGAAAAAAAAGAAGCAGCTTTAAGTAGTAGCATTGTTTGTTTTGTTTCAGAGCTCAACTAAAATGTTGTGAGAATAAAGACCACAGATATTCTTCGGGATCCTTGATGTTCTTTCACTAAAACTGAATCTCTGCATTTACTTTTCACTCTTTCAGTGGTCATTCCCTGGTGGAACAGCAGGGTGAATCCAAGATGACATTGTTGTTGGATGTAGGAACACTTGATTAATCAGATATGTCATGTGATACTGCAAACCTTGCCCACGTTGTTGGTTGCTGTGCATAGGATGATTAATGCAACCAGAATTTTTTACCATCCTTACGAACGGTCAATATTCAAATGCCAATTTTAGAAATGCTCCTACATATTTGCCATGGGAAAGAGAAGAATTCTTATATTTTTACCAAATTCGCAGACGTGGCAGGCCACATAGGATGGACAGCGTGGACAGGCCACGCGAAATGACCCATTCACCCTCACCAGCCCACTCCCTACACCTTCGTTCTCTCTATGACAGCCGGGTCCCACTCGTCCTCCCTAACCTTCCTCCCGCACCCATCTGTTTTGCATAGCAAGTAGCCCGGCGGCAGTGGACGGCGCTTGCGCGCGGTCGGACTGGAGGGCGGCGGCGGCCACCTCGAGTGCCACCTACAGGGCTACCGCTCTAGGCGAGAGGTGACCGGCCTGTGACACCTCCGGTCAATCCATGTGACCATGACCATGCCTCCCGGATCCCCTGGCCCATTTGCACGGTACGCAAGGAACAAGAGAGTCGAGAGATAAAGAGAGAGGAATGGGACAAAGGGTCTCGTCTCTCTCGTGGTCAGCCGGCCGGCCGGATTTTGGGAACTGGGGAGGGAGCGGCCGATTTTGGAGAGCAGGCGGACGGGACGAGGACCGAGCCGACAAACCAGTGGCACCGGGCAGTGAGGAAGAAAGGAGCCTCGAGAACTCCAACACCTGCAACCCGCTTGCCGACGCATGAGACGGCGTCGCCGGGATCGGGATCTTCTAGCGACGTTGAGGGAAGGAGGGAGATTGGGATGACAAGTGGGGCCGGCTGTCATAGGGAGAGGTAGGTGGCATGGAGTGGGCAAATGAGTCATTGCGCATGGTCCGTCCACGGTGGCCATCCAGACATGAACTGCCATGTTTGCAAAATTGGCAAATATGTAAGAATCCTTCCCTCTCATGTGGTAAATATGTAGAGATATTTTTAAAGCTGGCATTTGAATGCTGACCGTTCGGATGGTAAAAAATTAAATATCCCCCAGCAAGTTGTCAAATAGATGGTTACAATTGTTAAATAGGTAGTTACAATTGTTGAAACTTTTTATTATAAGAGAGTGAAATACAACTATCAAAATATATCGTTGTAATGAAAAGGAAGAAAAAATGCTCCTCGTAGTCTACACATTAAATGTGATAGAACTAAAACTCTCTTCGTTAGTTGACTAGTAGCTGTTTTGATGTGCGGCTTCTTCATTTTGCTTCGTTGCAAGGTCAGACCAACGCCGACAGGTATTTGCTACTGACAATTCTTCGGTATCCTGATCTCAGTATAAATCATACTACGGTTTTGCAAATTAAAGTACTTGGAAAGTTATGAGGTGTTTGGATGCAACAAATCATGTACTTTTCACAAACCGTGGTATGGCTAGAGCTGCATGTTTTTTTAAGGGAATATCTATTGAGTTTTGCTATTTATTTGTCGACAGGTTTTTGGAAGAAAATCTGTCAAACTTTTTTATGTTGCAAAAGTCATCATTTGATGTTGCAAACATTATACTTCGATGTTTCAAAATATTTCATGATATTTGAGGAGAAAATATGGCAGATTCTTCTAAAATTTATGTCGAATTTTATGATGTTGCATATGTTATCTTCTCATATTGCATGTGGCTGAAACATGAAGTACTGTATGCAACATGCGAGAACAATACTTAAAACATATTAAATAGCATCTGCAATATCACGAGAATCTGCCATATTTTCTCCCCTAGTATCATGAAATATTTTGAAACATTGAAATATTTTGAAACATTGAAGTATAATATTTGCAACATCAAATGATGACTTTTGCAACATAAAAAATTTGATAGATTTTCTTCCAAAAATCTGTCGACATATAAATAGCAAAACTCTTTTTTTTTAAGCCTTAGAAACCCCATTCTTGCTCTCCTTTGTTTGGACCATAGTTTTTTCGCAACTCTGGCCATTCTTGCTCTCCTTTGTTTGGCAGTTTCTTAATTCCATGTTTTTTTTAAAAAAAAACTACGGCATCCATACATAGCAATGGAAAATAAAAGCTTTGGAGGATATTGTTGCCACCGTGGTAATTCTTCGAAGGAGTGAGGCATTGACTTCACTTTGCAAGGATAGTCTTCTCCTTTCTAGTCCCTTTGCCCTTTCTGAATGGTAATATGCGAGAAGAGGATTCGTCATCTGCTTGCCTTGCTCGTTGGGCAAGCCACAATTTTCTACGCTATTTCGCCTATAAATTGCACGCCAAATCACGCCACATTGGTGCGCGCGCGCTTCTCCTTAGTCGAAGCTTCTTCCTACAGAGTAACCATGGCAGTGAACAACATGAGCTCCATGCTCATGGTGATGGCTGTAGTTGTGCTAGGGACTGCGTCAACTGCCACAGCCGCATCTGGCGTCGCCATGTTCTACGATAAATACACTCGTAAATCCGCTAAAAAGAACTCTGATTATTCATGACAAACACACACAGATTCAGATAAAAAATCTCAAGTGCTAAAGTTTTACTAACTTTGTCCTGTAGGCTGTGGCAAGGTTTATCTCTGTTATTCTTGAGACAGTACACAGTAGCTACTATAGGTTCATGTCTTCTCTGATGCATGCAGCATCGGCGTTCTACGAGAACATGGACATGGGCAACATGGTCGCGGCGGCGAGCGACTCGTTCTGGAACAACGGCGTCGTGTGCGGGCAGTGCTACCGGGTGAAGTGCACCGGGGCGGCGCGCGTACGGCGGCTCCGGCAACAACGCCGTCGTCAAGATCGTGGACGAGTGCGCGAGCAGCGACGGGTCCCAGAGCACCATCGACCTCTCCAAGCAGGCCTTCGCCAAGATCGCCAGCCTCGACGCCGGCGAGGTCAAGGTCACTTTCAACCCCACGTACGTGCACGGTTTCGTTGCTCTCTCTTCTGCTATTGCTCGTGTTCGCACGATCGCACGCATATGTGGACTGTGGCATGAGCTACATGGAGCTAGCGTGTGATGTGTGGAATATGCCTGTGCTTTTGCAGGGGTTGCCCGTAGGGTGTCGCAGGCTCGCAGCTGGAGCGTCTTTGAGTTCTACTTCCGAAGATGAGATGGGAAGTTGAGAACAATAATAATGTATAAAACCATGCATATGCGGATGCGAACATGCATGGATGCCTGAATCATGTTACAGTTACCTTAGTAATAATGTATTTTGAACTATGTTTGGCTTTCTTTCTACTTGCTTCCTGGGTCACAAAATATATAGGCTGGTTTTGGGCATCGTCACAGTCCAAAACACACAACTGTAACTACTGCTACCTTTTGTTTAATTACATTATAAGCAAATTTGCATGTACAGCACTCCTAGGAACAATTTGCAAACATACTACTCTATAGGGGCGGACAGATCTTAGCAATGGGGTGGGCAGGGCTCGAGCCTCACTATCGCCACTCGGACAAAATGGAGCCCCCTTAACCCCTCCATAAATTTTTAGGAAGAAGAAAGAAGAAGAGAAGGGAGGGGAAGAAGAGGAAGCTCCTGTTAAGCTCACAGGCTGCATCCGCCAGTGCTACTCTATATGTCGGGATTAGTTGTTTAACACTAGCTAGTGGATTGCTGACTTTTATCCTTTTATCCATCGGACCACTCCATCATCCCCAGTTGCTTGTTGACTTCACTTCCTGAATGCTTATCGGTCTTCCATTTTGCTTCATTTGACTGAAAATATTATTGGTCTTTGCTTGATAATCCCTTAACGCTTAGATTAAGTTTCAGGATATATAAATGATCAATGAACGATCATATTTTCAAAGTAAAGAGAGTAAATAGTAAAACTAGCAGGACAATGTCACATTTTTCCACTACGTACTGTATTATTTTTATTCCAAAAGACTTCTTTAACCAGTTAACCAAATTGACTCCAATAACATTGCCAAGCACAAGTGTATTCTGTCGGTTGTACTAGGATCAGGACATTGTCAAATTGAAGCCACTGACGTATGTATTACTAATCACTCCAAGACTTCGGTTGCCACCCCGTTATTGACTTCAGTTTACATTGTCTACCACAAGTTTGTCTAGTAATTATCTTCTTGGTTACGCAGCTCGATTATCACTATTACTTTAAGGCTAGACCCAAACCATGATCATGTCGTGATACATAACTTAATAAGCTATCATAGAAGATATGGATGAGAACAAAAAATTAAACCGTGAGTAAGCAAATACAAAAAGAATTAAATAAAATGAAAAAGTCTAATTTACACCCTCCAACTATTATGATAGTCTGATTTTCAACCTTGAAAATTTTGTTCTTTAGCTAGTTTCAAAAGTGGGTTTCTATTTTCTGGAAAATAATATACATATGTTTAATAAAAAAAACCATAACTAGTTTATTTTAAATAAAAAATTATAAAGCTAGTGCCAATTATTTTCCTAAAAATGTAACATATCTATTGGTGCCATATTGGGATCTTATTTGTTCATGTTCTTAGTGTTTATTACTTGTAATACTAATAGCCAAGCTTGCTATTTGTTTACATTATCGTTTTGTGCTCCACTTTATGTTGATTGCATGAATAGTTAATTTCATGATGTTTTAGCCTCTACCTTGTTGAAAACCTATTACCTAATCATGAAATCAACATAAAGTAAAGCGGTAGCCATACAATGCCTAAATAAGATCTATATGTAGTGGAGCAGGCCATTTGTTAGTTTGGTGTCATCTTCCAAATCTTCTATGTACTAGTATTTTGTTGGATCCTCTTGGTTGATAACGGGTGTGATATAGTGCAAAAAGATAATTTAGATAAATAATGGCACGACTACTAGCAATATGTAATCATGCAGTAATAAATAATTTCCAAAAAACTCCCTATTGATCACCAACATATAGATTACATTTTAGAAAAAAAGATACAAGGTACTTAGTTTCATTATTTTATATTTAAAATAAATTATTTACGATTTTTAAAAGATTAAATTATATTAATCAAAGGAATATGTACAGAGGGTTACACGGAAACGAGATTTTTTATAAAATAAACCATATTTGAAATCGGCTATATGAACAAATTGTCCGATTTTAATAGTGGGAGTACTTGCCAGTCCGGATGGCAAAACCTAAAAAGGACGACGACATTTTTTAGGTCAAAAAAAAGGACGACGACTTCATAATCTCTTGTATTTCTTCTTGAGGATACACTTGTTATTATTGCTTGCGTTGCTCGTTGAGGAAGGCAAATTTCCCGTCCGTGCGGTCTCTCGATCTTCGCCTATAAGTAGCCCACGTGCATATTGGTGCTAACTCCATGCATTGCCAGTTTGCCACCTAGTTCAAGTTAGCTCCCGCAACAGAAGAACCATGTCAACGACCAAATCAAGGTCCATGCTCGTGGTAGTGGCCATGGCTGTAGTTCTGTTACTAGGGACGACGGCGGTTTCACTTGCCACGGCGGCATCTGGCGCCACGTTGGACGCTAAAAGCCCTCATAAACTCGCTTGCCACGGCGAGGGCTGCCATAGCCAGACCACCATGCACCTCTCCAAGCAGGACCTCGGCAAGACCGCCAACCTCGACGCCAGCAAGGCCATGGTCACCACTGACCACCTGCCACCCTTTGTCTCCGCGTATGTGCACGCTGTGAAAATCACGTTCTCCTTTTGTTATTCTTTTAGCGACCAAAGCATGTGGGCATTTCTCACTTGATATGCTGGGGGCAGTCACAGTGCCAGTTATTGCTTGATAATAGCGCTTAGATATGGAAATTCATTTCAACTTAGCATACAACTACGGAAAATATTGCACAGTTATAATCTAGTTCAACCCAATTTTCTTTGACTCCTACCAAACCGAGCAAAACCATAGTGTGAATGTATAGGGTTATTCACCATCTTAGCCATAAAAGTGGTCATTTTCTTTTCTACGCGCTACCCGAATGATGAAGAATGTTTTACTCATTTTGTACAACCCTGTTGAGCCTTCACAACTAGTTCATTTGAACAATCTGATTCACAAGTGAGCAACAACC
This sequence comes from Setaria italica, assembly GCF_000263155.2. Lineage (NCBI taxonomy): Eukaryota > Viridiplantae > Streptophyta > Magnoliopsida > Poales > Poaceae > Setaria > Setaria italica. The sequence goes on along the minus strand of NC_028455.1, from coordinate 31,373,889 downwards.
TAATGGTATATTTGAATATTTTGACCTAATGAGTTGTACAAAATATTACAAGCACGAGGTGTAAATAATCGGCACTCGTAATAAAAAAAGATAAATAATCCCTTCATTTCAAATTATTATTCATTTTAGTTTTACTCCAAGTCAAACTTGTTTAACTTTGATCGAGTTTGTAGAAAAAAAGTTCCAACATCTACATTATCAAATTAATTAAATATTCAACACATCATAAAATATGTATTGATAGTGTATTTATTTGGTATCGTGAAAACAAACACATTTTTCTCTAATGTTAGTCAGAATTAAGGTTTGACTTCGAAAGCAAAAGCTAAACTGACCAACAATTAGGAATCGAATGGAGTATATTGATTGTTGCTAAGATTTTGGATCCTGTGTACTGTGCAGTCGAATATGCTGCACCATCTCTAAAGGCCAGATGTCTTGCACGGGCTGCTGATATGGTGCTGAGTTCGAGCGTACCAGTGCCGCACGTATTTTCCCAGATCTACTTCCAAGACGAGATGATGAGGATAATGTACCAAATATCACCATCCTGCATGCGTATTGCATACATGTATGTACTCCTATACGCCAAGGATTGGGTATAACCGAGCTATGTTCGATGTCCTAGTATTGTAGGTGTACACGTTGCAATACTTGTATATGTCCGTCTATTACAATTAAGTTGCTTGAAATAAAATGGGATGCGGCTTACGTTGGATGAGAGCCCGATCTGGATGAATCTGCCGAACCTTCAGAGTACAGAGCAATTTGAGTCACTCGATGTGTTCGCACACAAGAGGGAAGAAATGAAACTCTTGTTCCGTGCAAAAAAAAACAAAGAAAGAAAAACTCCCTCCACATGAATAGGTGACTTTTTGCGATGCCTGAAGTCAATCACTTCAGACTTTGGAGATTTTGGTGGCATAATACTATTTTTTAAGGAACTCTGCCTATGTTATCTCAACATAGCAAATCCCAATCCCTGATAGAGGAGGAGGGTTGTGATAGGCTTGGTGAGCCAACGTTAAACCAAACCATTCTAATGGAGATGAAACCTAAGAGAAATCCATTGGGGGCGTAACCCTCTTAGCGACGCGCCATATCGGAACCCGGGTACGGTGTTAAATGGGCAAGGGCCGGGTCGTCTCCACCTTGGTGACACGTCATGTCGCGATCTAGGCATGGTGTCAAGTGAGCAAGGATCGGGTCGTCATTTCCATAGTGGTGCGCTACATCGGTGCCCAGGTGTAGTGAAAAATGAGCAAGGGTCATCACATCTCTCTCGACGGGTGCGAAGGGGGAGGAAGCTAGTCAAACCAACTAGAATTCGTGTAGGTAGTTGGAATGTAGGGTCTCTTACAGGTAAGTTAAGAGAGTTAGTTGACGTAGCGACTAGGAGGCGTGTAAATATTTTATGCGTTCAAGAGACTAAATGGAAGTGCCAGAAGGAGAAGGAGGTGGAAAATACCGGTTTAAAGCTTTGGTACACAAGGACAGCTGCAAATAGAAATGGAGTGGGAGTTTTGATTGACAAGAGTCTCAAGGATGGAGTGGTGGACGTGAGAAGGCAAGAGGATAGGATTATCCTAGTTAGGCTTGCCGTTGGTGATATGATCCTAGACGTAATTAGTACTTATACCCCCAAGTAGGCCACGATGAGAGTGCTAAGAGGCTTTTCTGGGAAGATTTAGATAGCTTGGTTAGAACTGTACCTTCTAGCGAGAAGCTTTTCATAGGAGGAGATTTTAATGGGCATGTAGGTACAACAAGTGCAGGTTTTGAGGCGGTTCATGGAGGTTTTGGATATGGTAGTAGGAATTAGGAGGGAGAGAAGTCTTGAACTTTGCAGTAGCTTTTGACTTGATGATAGCGAACACTTTCTTTAGGAATAAACGGTCCCATTTAGTGACTTTTAGTAGTGGCCAACATTATAGCCAGATTGACTTTATCCTCACAAGAAGATAGGATAAACGGGCATGCTTGGATTGCAAGGTGATACCAGGGGAATGTGTTGTTTCTCAACATAAGCTTGTAGTGGTGGAATTTCATTTTTAGATGCGTGCACGCAAGGATAAACAAGACAAGATTGCAAGAACAAAGTGGTGGAAACTGAAAGAGGAGATATCAGAGGTCTTCAAGGAAAGGGTAATCAAAGAGGACACTTGGAAGGAAGGAGAGGACGCAAACAACATGTAGGAGAAGATGGCAAATTGCATTCGGAAGGTGGCTTCGGAGGTGCTTGGAGTGACCAAGGGGGTAGAGGCATAGATAAAGATACTTAGTGGTGGAATGAGGAAGTCCAAAGGACTATTAAGGAGAAGAAAGAATGCTATAGATGCTTGTTCCATGGTAGGAGTGTGGACAACATAGAGAAGTACAAGGAGGCAAAGAAGATCGCAAAGCGAGCTGTAAGTGTGGCAAATGGTAGGGCGTATGAGGATCTTTACCAACGATTAGGCATGAAGGAAGGAGAGAAGGACATATATAGGATGGCTAAGGTTCATGAGAGAAAGACGAGGGACTTGAACCAAGTTAAGTGCATTAAGGATGAAAGGACATATATAGGATGGCTAAGGTTCATGAGAGAAAGACGAGGGACTTGAACCAAGTTAAGTGCATTAAGGATGAAATGGAGAAAATCTTGGTAAAGGAGGATAGGATCAAACATAGATGGCAAGAGCATTTTGACAAATTGTTCAATGGTGAGAATAAGAACACAACCTTGCAGTTGGATGACTCTTTTGATGACACCAACGGGCACTTTGTGCGGAAGATCCAAGAATCTGAAGTTGGAGAGGTGTTGAAAAGGATGAAAAGTGGTAAGCCGATGGGCCTGGATGGTATCCCAATTAAGGTGTGGAGATGCCTCGGGGATATAGCAAAAGTATGGCTAACCAAGTTGTTCAACCATATTTTTCGGTCG